>NC_056750.1:9406414-9411414 GCF_019279795.1 Protopterus annectens | reverse complement strand
TCATGATATAGACCCTACCATTTATATAATATCAAAGTGGGTTATATGATAATGATTGGGCTGATTTGTGTTTCTCTTTCAATAAAGGCTTTACAGATACATAGCCATTCAAATCAGGCAAAATATGTGTCCCTAAGTGTAAAGTCCAATTAAATTCTTCTTTTTCAGTAAAATCATTAATATTACCCCCACGTATATTATTACCTACAACAATCTTAACTCACTCCTCCTCCTCTACTAACTCACACACAATCTAAAAAGTAAACAACACAGCAGGTGGTTCTCTATTCACTAACACAATAGGCAGAAGTTTTAAACTATACTTCCAAAATCATTGGCTTTGTTCCTGCAATACTAAAAATATTATTGTCAACTGCTCTTAAATTTGAAAATTTACAACTATGTCCAGAGCTATTGTCTCGAATGTGTTTATATAGAGCATTTGTAACTACCTCTGTTTTAATCTCACACAGGTGGTTGCAGATATGATATTTTAACCTCTGGTTCGTTTTATAGACAAAAAATACTTGACATGCAACACATCTAGCCAGATAGACAACATTTCTAGTTCACAATTACCATGCACATTACTTCAAAAGGACTTTTTAGAAACTGGATGGACTGTAGAGTTTGTTAATAGAGGTTATAATAAGTGGAAAGTACTAGAGATTTGTGAGGATGTTAAGAGCTGTAGCTCTGCCACAGGTAAGCCAATGTTCTCAGAAGCTAGCCAAGCGGTACTAGGGAATACATCTAACAATGGAAACAGTCATTTTGGAGGCCTGTAACCAGAAGCCAAACAACAAGGAGATGAACAGCCTAGTGTTTAATCTATCTAAACACATCCATGTATATTTAAAGCCTTTTACTGCTGCGGTGGTACAGCGGTTGCGTTGTTGCCTCACAGCAAGAGGTTCTCCCGTTCAATTCTCAGCTAGTGTGCTGGGACTGCCTTCTGTGTGGAGTCTGCATGTCCTCCCTGCGGTTGAGTGGCCTCCGAAAGATATGTGTAAATGGGCGTGCCTTAGCTGAAGGTTGGGCGTCGGCTGGCAACTCGGCACCCTAAAAATCTACTGCCAATCATTAGCGGACTAGAGTTCCGCTGTGGCGACCCCTTACCGGGAAAAGCCGAAAAGACAAACAAACAAACTGAAAGAGAAACACAAACAAGCCTAATTGTTATCATGTGACCCACTTTGATATTATATAAATGGTAGATGGTATTTTTGTATTTTTCATTTGATATGCCTGAAGAAGCCTTGTTTAAGGTGAAAGTTTTTACTACCAGTTTTAAAAGTTGTTTGAGTCTAACAAACCTCTTCATTATCAGCTGCTCGTGTTTCCAGTGACTTCTATGTTACTTGTTTGTTAAATATATGAAATTGCTCCTGTGATCCTCTGCTAACCTTGTAAAGGTCAGTGCTGTGACATTTATTGCTTGGAGGGTGAAAACTATGACATATATATATATATATATATATATATATATATATATATATATATACACATATCTGTAGATTTTATATATATATATATATATATATATATATATATATATATATATATATATAGATCTACACACACACACACACCCTAACTATTTATTCCTACTCCAGGGTCACGCTACAGTGGGGAAAGGGCATAATGCTTTGGATTTCATGTGTTGATGTTATGAGTTTCGATCATATGAGCTTTAGGTGTTTTAAGCTTTAGGTGTTTTGGTGTCAGTCAAATGGTTGTCGATCATATGAGCTGTCGATCATATGAATTAGACCCATATATATATATATATATATATATATATATATATATATATATATATATATGTGTGTGTGTGTGTATGTGTGTGTGTGTATGTAAATGGTTTATAATCATATGTCTGAATTCCACAAAATCAAAAAAGATTTGCATGTACTTGAAATTTTGTAATGCCATATCTTATTTTCATGAATACATTTAAATGAATGGAAGAAGCTGTTTGAGCATGTGAAGTCGACGTTTTGTGAATCTGGTGGTGTATTGATGATGGCACACTTGGTCGTTTGGGGCTGTGTAAGCATTTGAAGATCAGATGGAAAAAACAAAAAAATAATGACTGTCTATCTTTGAGGTCCGCTCATCTTGACATTCATACCATTTGATAAATTACAATATGACAAATAGCGGCAATTTATTTCTGAAAAGATGTTGTGCAATTCTGACACAATGGTAAACACACACACACACACACACAGACATATATATATCATCATCTTCTTTCAGCTGTTCCCATTAGGGGTCACCACAGTGGATCACCTGTTTCCATTTCTTCCTGTCCTCTGTATCTTGCTCTGTCACACCAACCACCTGCATGTCCTCTCTCACCACATCCATAAATCTTATCTTTGGCCTTCCTCTTTTCCTCTTACCTGGCAGCTTCATCCTTAGCATCTTTTTCCCAATATACTCTGCATCCCTCCTCAGCACATGTCCAAACCAACGTAATCTTGCCTCTCTGGCTTTGTCTCCAAACCTTCCAACCTGGGCTGACCCTCTAATATACTTATTCCTAATCCTGTCCACCCTTGTCACACCCAGTGCAAATCTTAACATCTTTAACTCTGCCACATCCAGCTCAAACTCCTGCCTTTTTGTCAATGCCACTGTCTCCAACCCATATAACATAGCTGGTCTCACTACCCTCTTGTAGACCTTCCCTTTCACTCTTACAGGTACTCATCTGTCACAAATCACTCCTGACACTCTTCTCCACCCACTCCATCCTGCCTGTACTCTCTTCTTCACCTCTCTTCCACACTCACCGTTACTCTGAACTATTGACCCCAAGTATTTAAACTCATCCACCTTCGCCACCTCTACTCCTTGCATCCTCACCATTCCTCTATCCTCCCTCTCATTCACACACAAATATTCTGTCTTAGTCCTGCTGACCTTCATTCCTCTTCTCTCTAGAGCATATCTCCATCTCACCAGGGTCTCCTCCACCTGTTCCCTACTCTCACTACAGATCACAATGTCATCTGCAAACATCATAGTATATATATATATATACATATATATATATATATATATATATATATATATATATATATATATATATATATATACACATATACATATACACACATACACACAAATATATGTCATTAGTTGGCATAATGGTTAAGGTTTGATCATGACCTCTGGCCAATGCCTGTTTGGAGTTTGTATGATCTCTCTGTGTCTCTCTGGGGTTCTTCCCACCTCTGAAAAGCATCAACCTGTGAAACATGAAGGAATTGATACAATTAATGTAGGTTAACTGACAAGATGGAGCTTGGATGTAGACAAAATCATGGTAAGGGGACTGGACATCCTATGCCTCCAGGAAACAAGATGGAAGGGCAGTGCAGCAAAGCAGGAGAACAGGTTACAAAGGATGTGGGAATTGTGGTGAGAGAGAGGCTTCAGAAGACAAACAGGAATGCCATCAGAATTAGAGACTGAGTCATGGCAATCAGACTCCAGTCTGATGATAGCGCAGTATTCATAATCTCAGCCTACGACCCACAGCAAAGTGAGGAAAACAGTGCATTTAGACATCAGTTGCAGGACCTACTAGATAAGACAGCATGAAATGGTGTTAATAATGGGTGACCACAATATACATATCAGGACAAACAGAACAGAATACCAGGACTGCCTGGGTCCACATTGGTGGGGCAACAGGAATAAAGAAGGAGATGATATTTTAGACTTCTGTCTGACAAATGTCTTGATAGTAGCCAACACATGGTTCAGAAAGTGAGACAGTCAAAAGATCACATACATGAGTGGCCAAAATGCAACTCGTAGACTTTTTCCCTAGTAAGAAAAGGGTACTGGGATAGAATCAGCCATTGACAAGTCATCCCCCAGTGAAACAGTCACCCTACAGCATAAACCACTTGTTGCCACAATTAAGCTGTAAGCAGTGGTCAGAGAAAGCTCTAAGGTCAACGGATACCAGGCTGAAGACCTGGAGGCTGACTGGACAGAAAGCACAACAGTTCAAAGAATTACTCAGGGCTCTAGCACCTGAAGAAGAAGATGAAATGGGTGGAGTTGAAGAAGAATGGCAGCACCTCAAAACAGCGTGTGTGACGACTACAAAACAGACATGTGACTGAGCCAAGTATGGAAAAAAGGTACATAAGGAAAGCGGGTGGTGGAATACAGAAGTCCAGAAAGTCAAGAAAAGAAAGAAATAGACAGACCAGACAAAGAAAGAATACTGGCTGGCTAACAAAGAGGCTAAGACAGGTGTTGCAATAGCAAAGAACTAGTTATCAGAGGCACTCTACCAGCTTCTAGAAAATGAGTCAGCAGATGGCACAAAGTAACTATATCAGGTTGCAAGACAAAGAGAAAGATAAAGAAGATCTTCAGACACCTTTCTTAAGGGATGCCAGCAACAACCTGCTCACCAGTCCACAGGACATCAAAGACAGATGGCAGGAGTACTTCCAGTAGCTTCTGAATGAACAAAACCCATGGAAGGTGTACTGCTCCAGGTACAGCCTACAGTGATAGAAAAGGAGGAACCAACCACAGAAGTAAGAACAGCATTAAAGAAAATGAAATGAGGGAAAGCAGCAGGCTCAGATGAGGTCGCAGCAAATATGATAAATAAGTGACGCAATGGTGCAGCAGTTAGCATTGTAAACTCATAGAAAGAGGTTCTCCAGTTCGATTCTCATCTGGGGTGCCTTCTGTGCAGTCTGCATGTCCTCCTTGTATTTACATGGGTTTCTTCTGGGTGCCCTGGTTTCCTCCCACATTCCAAAGACATGCATCTGGAACATTTCTTGCCCTGGCCTCAGCTGAAAATGGGCTCTGTCCCAGACAAACTTTCCCAGTAAACAAATGTAAAATAAATAAATATATAAATAAATTCTGGGTGAGACAGAGGAAAAAGGGCTCATGAGGGTATTCACAGTAGTGCGCAGAGAAAGGATTATCCCATATGACTGGAGAATAAG
>NC_056750.1:9393914-9401414 GCF_019279795.1 Protopterus annectens | reverse complement strand
CTTTTAATTGACTATCATCGGACCAAGTCCTGCATCACACCTCTCAAAATAGCTTGCAGCAATCCCCACATCTTCTTGCAGTATTGCAATTGCTTTTACATTATACAAATAACCCCATATACTTCTCTTATTATTAGTTTGTTATTAGACATAGTATCATCCTTATCCCATTTCTTATATCCAGTCATCCTCCAACATGCTCATCTGTCAGTAGGAATAGCTTAGTATAATTACTGCAGTCCTTATAACACATGCCACGAATGTCACCATTTTATAATTGCTTAGCTCCACAAATAATTATCACTTTCAACATTAGGATTTAACTCTATGTATCTGATAAACTTTTATCCCTTGCCAGCTTGTGCCTTGTACCATCAAAACTATTCTTATGGCTTATTTGTTTATTTAATTGATTTACAGCTTGTTTACCAAGGACCAGTAATCACAAATGTACTATTTTGGTCATAGCCCAGGAATGCCAGTAAAAATCAGGATTACGTTTAATGAGACATAGCAAGAGTATAATGAAAATATACATCTGTTAAATAACATTATCAGGTTCAGAAATGTGAAGACTATATACGGCTGCAATAGACATTATTTACAATAAAGGAAGACAAATCTGATTTAGGAAGTGAAGTGTCTATGTAATATTTATCGCCATGAGTCATCTAACTGGGATTCATAGCACAGCTGAGTGCAGTGAAGGATGTTAGTGTTTGTAAAAACTTGGAAATTAAAATTATATTTTCCTAAGGCTTGAATTCATTTACATCCTTCTGCTGTTATTCCATAATTTTCTTATTTTCATTTTAAAGTTATACCTATATATCCATGACCACAAACATGTCAAACTTCCTGCAAACTATTATCACATGCATGCTGTACTGCCATTTGTTATAATAACTCTATTACCACTGACAGAATACAGTGAAACTTGAATCTCTATTTTACCAGCTCTTCTCTTTTAAGATATTTCACCAATTTTTTTTCTCAGTACCACTGCTTCTAAAACAAAGTCATGCATATCTTTCCTGAACTGTACTACAATTCAAACACCTCAAACTTTCACAATGTTGAATTACCACAGTGTGTTCCAATTCAAACACCTCATACTTCTGTAATGTTGCTTTATCACAGTGTTCTTATTTAAGAATCTCACACTTTTGTAATGTCACATTACTGCTATGTATTCCAATTCCATCACCTCATACTTCTGCAATGTTGCATTACCATGTGTGTTCTGATTCAAGCACCTCAAACTTATGTAATATCACACTATTGTTTTGTATTCCAATTCCACAAGCTCTTATTTCTGTAATGGTGCCTTATCACAGTCTATTCTGATTCAAGCATGTCACACTTCTGTAATGCTACTTTACCACAGCATGTTCTGATTCAAGAACCTCACACTTTGCAGATGATGTTCTAATTACATCAGCAGGATCTAATTCTTCTATGCAGTCTCTATTTGATAAAATGATGAATTTTAAAAGTATTTCTGGTTTAATATTCAATGAAGAAAAAACTAAAATACTACCTATATATACACGAAAAAATATTCTCATTAGTGATTTTACTAAATATGTACCCAATTCAGGTCAGATAACTTATTTAGGTATAATACTATCTAAAGATATTAAATCTATTATATATAATAATTATAATACCTGTTTTCTTAATATACAAAACCTTTTTAATACCTGGAATAATATGTTTTTTCTATGAAGGGGAGACTTACAATTATTAAAATGATAATATTCCCCAAGATTTTATACTTAATACAATCAATAATACTTCCACCTACAAAAATAATTATCAAGAAACTGAATACACTAATGTTAAATTTCCTATGGGCACCTAATAGACCTAGGATTGCATTAAAGAAACATACTAATAGCTGGTCTCAAGGGGGTATTTCTTTTCCAGACTTTAATTTATATACTATCTCTTCTATTGTAAAAGTTATTACTTTATTAATAGATCAGTCATATATCGCAAAATGGAAAGATTATTGGGAGCTAATTAGTATGCACTTCATGAAAATCTCCTTAACACATAAAAATATGATAGTAAATAACTCCATGTTATGGTTACTAAAGGAATTTTGTACTTCACCTATTACACCTAAACATATGGTTGTTACCCATTAAATATTATTATTAGTTATCGTAACTTTATATTCATGCACCCTAAGTATAGGGAATGGAATTTTATTGTATTTCCTATAATGTATACTCAGGGTATGCTTTTGTCATCTACTTCTGAAGGAACTCATTTAGCTATAAATAATGATCTAAAGTACTGGTATCAGTTGATATCTGATAATAAAGTTAAAAATCTAGATTTCTTAAAACAAGAATTTGATCTAAGAGAAACTTGCTGGTTAGAGGTTCAGACCTTTAGACAACATCTCATTAATAAAATAGATCTAATGTCTATAACAGTTAAAGAATCTATTCCAACACTGATTGATTACTTGATATTAAATTTACAACATAAAGTTTCTGATAAAGGAAACTTTCATACATACATAAAATTATCAGACAAGAAACTTTTTACAGTGTAGATACATACTGGAATTATTTCACTTCTATTAATGGGGACCCACCAAATCAACAAGATAAACAATATATATTGGAATCTGCCTATAGAACTACGTCTTCCATTGTCTGGAAACTTTATACATGGAAATTTTTACATAGATCTTTTTATACACCTTTGATGATTAATAAAATAAATAATAAAGATAATCTATGTAAGAGATGTAATGTAGAAATTAATGCTGACTGGGCTCATATGTTTTATGACTGTATAAAATTGAAAGAATACTGAAAGTCAATTAATGAATTTTTGCAGGCTCTTTTTACAGATAATTTCATTATTTCTAAATCTCTTATATTATTCAACACACCTGTACCTCAAAGTGTTAAAAAGGTTAAGCTTCCCTTGTTATGGTCTATTCTAGCAGTGGCTAGGAAAGTAATAACCAGAAATTGGATTTCAGATACACCTCCTTCGTTCAATGAATTTAAAAATGTTATGAATATAGTGTGCCATATGGAAATAAACACAATTAGGTCAAGAACAGCTAGAAAAACATCTTATTATATTGTATGGGATAATTTACAAAATTTGTTAAAAAAATCCTAATTTCAATAGCATGGTATTTTAGTTTAATTAATTGATCTGATTGTAGTGGATGTCTTTGTAAATATTTTAGTTGTTTTGTAGAATGTTATAATCATATCTATTTTTAATTACTTGTATAAAATTGTTATGATATTTCTCTTGTATGTTAAAACAATAAACCTGTTTTGAAAAAAAAAAAAAACCTCACACTTTCTGTAATGTTACAGTACTGCAGTGTTTTGCAATTCCATTACCAAGGCTTCCATAATGTTGCATTACCACAGTGTGTTCTGATTCAAGTACCTCATTTCTCTGTAATGTTATTTGACCACTTTCTTTCTCAACACCACTGTTTTCTAAACAAAGTCATCAATATGTTTCTTTCACTGTGCTATAATTCAAGCACCTCATACTTGTGTAACACTGAATTACCACAGTGTGTTCTGATGCAAGCACCTCACATTTTTGTAATGTCACATTACTGCAGTGTTTTCCATTTCCACTACCTCACACTTTTGTAATGTTGCTTTTCCACAGTGTGTTCTGATTCAAGCACCTCACACTTCTGTAATGTTGCTTTGCCACAGTGTGTTCTGATTCAAGCACCTCACACTTCTGTAATGTTGCTTTACCACAGTGTGTTCTGATTCAAGCACCCCACACTTCTGTAATGTTATTTTGCCACAGTGTGTTCTGATTCAAGCACCTCACACTTCTGTAATGTTGCTTTGCCACAGTGTGTTCTGATTCAAGCACCTCACACTTCTGTAATGTTGCTTTGCCACAGTGTGTTCTGATTCAAGCACCTCACACTTCTGTAATGTTACTTTGCCACAGTGTGTTCTGATTCAAGCACCTCACACTTCTGTAATGTTGCTTTACCACAGTGTGTTCTGATTCAAGCACCTTACACTTCTGTAATGTTGCTTTGCCACAGTGTGATCTGATTCAAGCACCTTACACATCTGTAATGTTGCTTTGCCACAATGTGTTCTGATTCAAGCACCTCACACTTCTGTAAGGTTGCTTTACCACAGTGTGTTCTAATTCAAGCACCTCACACTTCTGTAACGTTGCTTTGCCACAGTGTGTTCTGATTCAAGCACCTCACACTTCTGTAAGGTTGCTTTGCCACAGTGTGTTCTGATTCAAGCACCTCACACTTCTGTAATGTTGCTTTGCCACAGTGTGTTCTGATTCAAGCACCTCACACTTCTGTAATGTTGCTTTGCCACAGTGTGTTCTGATTCAAGCGCCTCACACTTCTGTAATGTTGTTTTGCCACAGTGTGTTCTGATTCAAGCATCTCACACTTCTGTAATGTTGCTTTGTCACAGTGTGTTCTGATTCAAGCACCTCACACTTCTGTAAGGTTGCTTTACCACAGTGTGTTCTGATTCAAGCACCTCACACTTCTGTAATGTTGCTCTGCCACAGTGTGTTCTGATTTAAGCACCTCACACTTTTGTCAGGTTGCTTTAGCACAGTGTGTTCTGATTCAAGCACATCACACTTCTGTAATGTTGCTTTGCCACAGTATGTTCTGATTCAAGCACCTCACACTTCTGTAATGTTGTTTTACCACAGTGTGTTCTGATTCAAGCACCTCACACTTCTGTAATGTTGCGTTGCCACAGTGTGTTCTGATTCAAGCACCTTATACTTCTGTAATGTTGCTCTACCACAGTGTGTTCTGATTCAAGCACCTCACACTTCCGTAATGTTACTTTGCCACAGTGTGTTCTGATTCAAGCACCTCACACTTCTGTAATGTTGCTTTGCGACAGTGTGTTCTGATTCAAGCAGCTCACACTTCTGTAATGTTTCTTTGCCACAGTGTGTTCTGATTCAAGCACTTCACACTTCTGTAATCTTACTTTGCCACAGTGTGTTCGGATTCAAGCACCTCACACTTCTGTAAGGTTGCTTTACCACAGTGTGTTCTGATTCAAGCACCTCACACTTCTGTAATGTTGCTTTGCCACAGTGTGTTCTGATTCAAGCACCTCACACTTCTGTAATGTTGCTTTACTACAGTGTGTTCTGATTCAAGCACCTCACACTTCTGTAATGTTACTTTGCCACAGTGTGTTCTGATTCAAGCACCTCACACTTCTGTAATGTTACTTTGCCACAGTGTGTTCTGATTCAAGCACCTCACACTTCTGTAATGTTGCTTTGCCACAGTGTGTTCTGATTCAAGCACCTTACACTTCTGTAATGTTGCTTTACCACAGTGTGATCTGATTCAAGCACCTCACACATCTGTAATGTTGCTTTGCCACAGTGTGTTCTGATTCAAGCACCTCACACTTCTGTAAGGTTGCTCTACCACAGTGTGTTCTGATTCAAGCACCTCACACTTCTGTAATGTTGCTTTGCCACAGTGTGTTCTGATTCAAGCACCTCACACTTCTGTAAGGTTGCTTTACCACAGTGTGTTCTGATTCAAGCACCTCACACTTCTGTAATGTTGCTTTGCCACAGTGTGTTCTGATTCAAGCATCTCACACTTCTGTAATGTTGCTTTGCCACAGTGTGTTCTGATTCAAGCGCCTCACACTTCTGTAATGTTGTTTTGCCTCAGTGTGTTTTGATTCAAGCATCTCACACTTCTGTAATGTTGCTTTGTCACAGTATATACTGATTCAAGCACCTCACACTTCTGTAAGGTTGCTTTACCACAGTGTGTTCTGATTCAAGCACCTCACACTTCTGTAATGTTGCTTTGCCACAGTGTGTTCTGATTCAAGCACCTAACACTTCTGTAATATTGCTCTACCACAGTGTGTTCTGATTCAAGCACCTCACACTTCTGTAATGTTGCTTTACCACAGTGTGTTCTGATTCAAGCACCTCACACTTCTGTAAGGTTGCTTTTCCACAGTGTGTTCTATTTCAAGCACATCACACTTCTGTAATGTTGCTTTGCCACAGTGTGTTCTGATTCAACCACCTCACACTTCTGTAAGGTTGCTTTAGCACAGTGTGTTCTGATTCAAGCACCTCACACTTCTGTAATGTTGCTTTGGCACAGTGTGTTCTGATTCAAGCACCTCACACTTCTGTAATGTTGCTTTACCACAGTGTGTTCTGATTCAAGCACCTCACACTTCTGTAATGTTGCTTTGCCACAGTGTGTTCTGATTCAAGCACCTCACACTTCTGTAATGTTGCTCTACCACAGTGTGTTCTGATTCAAGCACGTCACACTTCTGTAATGTTACTTTGCCACAGTGTGTTCTGATTCAAGCACCTCACACTTCTGTAATGTTGCTTTGCGACAGTGTGTTCTGATTCAAGCAGCTCACACTTCTGTAATGTTGCTTTACCACAGTGTGTTTTGATTCAAGCACCTCACACTTCTGTAATGTTGCTTTACCACAGTGTGTTCTGATTCAAGCACTCCACACTTCTGTAATGTTGCTTTGCCACAGTGTGTTCTGATTCAAGCACCTCACACTTCTGTAATGTTGCTTTGCCACAGTGTGTTCTGATTCAAGCACCTCACACTTCTGTAATGTTACTTTGTCACAGTGTGTTCTGATTCAAGCACCTCACACTTCTGTAATGTTACTTTGCCACAGTGTGTTCTGATTCAAGCACCTCACACTTCTGTAATGTTACTTTGCCACAGTGTGTTCTGATTCAAGCACTTCACACTTCTGTAATCTTACTTTGCCACAGTGTGTTCAGATTCAAGCACCTCACACTTCTCTAAGGTTGCTTTACCACAGTGTGTTCTGATTCAAGCACCTCACACTTCTGTAACGTTGCTTTACTACAGTGTGTTCTGAATCAAACACCTCACATTTCTGAAATGTTACTTTGCCACAGTGTGTTCTGATTCAAGCACCTCACACTTCTGTAATGTTGCTTTGCCACAGTGTGTTCTGATTCAAGCACCTCACACTTCTGTAATGTTACTTTGTCACAGTGTGTTCTGATTCAAGCACCTCACACTTCTGTAATGTTACTTTGCCACAGTGTGTTCTGATTCAAGCACCTCACACTTCTGTAATGTTACTTTGCCACAGTGTGTTCTGATTCCAGCACTTCACACTTCTGTAATCTTACTTTGCCACAGTGCGTTCGGATTCAAGCACCTCACACTTCTCTAAGGTTGCTTTACCACAGTGGGTTCTGATTCAAGCACCTCACACTTCTGTAATGTTGCTTTACCACAGTGTGTTCTGAATCAAACCCCTCACACTTCTGTAATGTTACTTTGCCACAGTGTGTTCTGATTCAAGCACCTCACGCTTCTGTAATGTTACTTTGCTACAGTGTATTCTGATTCAAGCACCTCACACTTCTATAATGTTGCTTTGCCACAGTGTGTTCTGATTCAAGCACCTCACACTTCTG
>NC_056750.1:9366414-9388914 GCF_019279795.1 Protopterus annectens | reverse complement strand
AATTAGAATTATACTCTATGTAAAGTCAGATTAGAACATGGATAAGTTAGGATTACACTCTGTGTAATGTAGGATTAGAACCCGGATAAATTAGGACTGCACTCTGTTTATGGTAGGATTAGAATCTGGATAAATTAGTATTACACGCTGTGTAACGTAGGATTAGAGCCTGGATAAGTTAGTATTACACTCAGTGTAAGGTCAGATTAGAACCTGGATAAATTAGGATTACACTCTGTGTAAAATCAAATTAGAACCTAGATAAATTAGGATTACACTCTGTGTAAAGTCGGATTAAAAACTGGATAAATTGGGATTACACTCTGTGTAAGGTAGGATTAGAACCTGAGAAATTAGAATTACACTCTGTGCAAGGTAGGATTGGAACCTGGATAAGACAGATCATATATATCAGAAAAAAGGAACTGTTATTAAGAAAGAGAGAGAGGGGGAAGGAAAGAGGAAACAGCACGAGTAAAGTAAGATCAGTATCCTTGGGAGGGTGGCCTAATGGTTAAGGTGTTTGCCTTCCAAACACAAGATGCAGGGTTTGAGTCTCACAAGGGATAATTGGCTAAGCTTAAAATGGCTCACAAGGGCAGTTAGCTTAGTATGAATCTATGTTTACTTTTAACCTCAAAAAAAGGCATAGCAAAATTAATTTAAAATGGGTGGCAAAAGCCAAACACACTCTGGCTAGGCTTATAAATGCCCTAGGGCAGATAGCCTAGTATGAACCTATGAACCTATGATGAGTGATACTAAATGGGTGGGTAAGAGGTAACAAAAACATTTACGACTCACTCAAGAAAGTAGTATCTATACCTCAAGGACTGAGAAAACTTCTGTTTGCAATTATAAGAATACTAGCAGTGTCACTTAACAGAAACTTTTGTAATATATTCCCCTGCCTTTTGTTTAAATATACCAGGTGTCCAGTAAGTAGAAGATGGACAATATTTCTCTTTGACAAAAAACTGAGTCAAGGGAACTCCCCAGGCCAATACGACCTGATGTTAGTCCATAAAAAGTAAAGAACAAGTTACTGAAGAACGGGCTCTTGGGATTCCTTGAGGCTTATATCCCGTGGGATTACAGACATCACAGATTTATGGAAGGTAGGTCATACCAAATTTATCTAATCTACTCATGACTGGGCCATGATGCTAACAACTGATGCCCAATGGCTACACATCCCTCTCACTGCCAAACCTGTTGTACAAATCTGGAATTTTCACAATGATTCAAATTGTACTAATGAACAAGCTTGGAGAGTGCTAGAACAAAATAACAAAACTGCTATCCAGCCCCCAAACCAAACCTATCACTGTATTCTTCAGCAGAGACTGAACTAGCAAGGACTACCATACCAGATTTCATATAAATAGCTCATAATGGCACATAAAGTACTATACCGTCTGTCAAGCATCCCAGCAATCAGTAATACAATAAAATGGTACAAATGCAGAGGGAACCTTTGAAAAATGAATCAACGCCTAATAGCATCTCTGAACTCCAGCAACTCAAACTGGGACTCCTTATAGTCAGTAAGCATAGCTAAATTATGGACTAGCATTCGCGTCACCATCAGACAAACTGCCTCCTTTTAAAACCAATCTCAAACTACAGCTAAAGTGCTCTGCATCTGTTATGAATCTATAGAGTAAAAATACTCAAATACTCAAGATGTTTTCTTCAGACCTACTAAACCATATTTCTCAAATGACTTTTTTAAATCATATTTAAGTGAGTATATGGCCCTCCTCCCATGAAAAATGTATATATTTTGTTCTCCTATCAGTTCACAAATGGGCAAAACAACCCTTTTCATTGGATACCTGGGGAGATAAGCTCCATACAAAAAATTTACCTCATACGTTAATATGAAGAATAAAAGGCACATATGATAACAACTGCAGTGCAGAAAAACTGGATTAAGTAAAAGTTTTCAATAAAGTAAATATTTTCTGAGACTGTAGATTACCTTTAAACAGACAGCTGACTCAGAAGGTTTGTCTCCCTATAATTTGCTGGCAGGCACAATTTGTAGTTAAAAGCTGTGGTTTATGATGGGAAAATCCTTGCAGAATTAATAAACAGATCCAAAACACCTGTTGTGCTTTGCTTCATTCCATGGCATTGCTGATACAAGACACAGGACGTCTGGACGCTTTGCTTCATTCCATGGCATTGCTGATACAAGACACAGCAAGTCTGGACATGTAAAATGCAAATTCACAAAGAAAGCAAATATGACTTCAGCAACTTGCTTAAAATTCCTCAGAATATTAAAATACATTTATGGAACTCTTAATTTACAACTCTCATGCACACAGAGTGTAACTTGTGGGGACAGGGACATTGACTTCTATATGGTCTCCCCAAGGAAAGGTGACTGTGATTAAATGTAAACTAATGACAGAGGGCTTATCTACTTCAAATTATTTTAATGTTGAAAACTGCCTTCCTTAGTTCTATGTCTGAAAATGTCAGTGTACATATACTACTACTAAATCATTACTGCATTTCCTAGCTCAAACACTTGTAAGAAAGAGTGAGAACTAAAAATAATTCCTTAAAGGTAAAGGCCACTTGAGCTGAAAGATGTTCCATACTTGACAGGCACTGTGCAGTTGATGTAAGGGGCATCTTCTGTACAGCTATCTCTGTATACAGGTAGCTGCATCTTTTTTTAAGTAACATTTCACCCCTGGTGCCTGCTGCCTTTTAGGCCTCTCTCAAATGCACCACTAATTCATTACTTGTTGCACATCATGTCCTTGGGGAATGTCCTCTTTTCAGTGGAGGGTAGCTTCACAACAACCTATCTGTTAAGTTTGTCATCTCTCAACTGCTCAGATTCTCACAGAATGCCCAGATTTTTGTCTCTTATTTTTAATGTGCTCCTCATAAAATTTGTGGTTTTAATCACTGAGGATTCGATTCACTAAGTAATGACAGACATTTGAATTTCAGGCTTCATATCCTTTAGAAAATGCATGCCAATGCAAAGCCTGTTATTTTAGCAACCGTCTATATTTATAAGAGCAATATTTAAAATCTGTCCTTAGTTTTGAGCCTTTGCTTCCCAATCATTTTTGCCTTTATCCAGATTTCTCTAGCTAAGAGGCTGAGAATGGCTTGACCAGCCCTTATCCATGAGGCCAGAAAGGGCTGTAGGGTCTCTTGTCCCCATTGTTCTGCAAGTTTTTCTTCCAGTTTTCATAGGATGGACCCAAAAATGAGGCCATCCACATTTATGACTGAAATATAACTGTCGCTAGGAAAGGGAAACTGTGCAGCAGCTTTAACTATCAGAAACAAGTAAACTTGGTGAGAGGAGAGATTAATTTCTAAATAATTCTAATCATATTTCCCAATCACTATGAGGGCCTTCAGTGTCTTACAAGCATGCCACACTCTGAGGAAGGCTACTATGAGCAAACCAGTCATCCCTGATCCATAGCCCTGCACGTCGTGTACCCACTCCTTAAAGGATCCCCGATCCATAGCCCTGCACGTCGTGTACCCACTCCTTAAAGTATTGCTGGCAGCAGAGCAGTTTGGGCTGCCACCGTCTCCCCAGGACAGGTGACCTGGTAACTGGGTGTTCATGCCCGTCCTTCCTCATGCCCCTCCTCTCTCTGGCTCATTGACTCATCTTGAGTCATTGGTGTGTATTTTTGCTACAGTTAAATGACCAAAGATATTCATTTTTTTTACCTCATGATAGTGTGAATTTTATGAAGTGCTATCTATCTATCTATCTATCTATCTATCTATCTATCTATCTATCTATCTATCTATCTATCTATCTATCCATCTGTCTGTCTATCCATCTATCTATCTATCTATCTATCTATCTATCTATCTATCTATCTATCTATCTATCTATCTATCTACTTATCTGTCTATCTATCTATCTATCTATCTGTCTGTCTGTCTATCTATCTATCTATCTATCTATCTATCTATCTATCTATCTATTTTATTTTACATTTGTTGACCAGGCTAGTCTAACTGAATATATGTCCATTTTCAGTAGACGACCGGGGAGAAAAGCTCCACATAAAAACAAAGCAGAATATTGCAACTACAGATACAGTTCACTTGTCAGACAAAACAGCTGTTTACATGGTAACATATGAATTCCTTTCAATCCCCCCCCCCCCCATACCTGTGCAGCATGCAGTTCTGACATCACTGGAAACCCCCAGAGTTTAGTATAGGAAGATTGGAGCTGGGGAGGGGGTTAAAGGGCATTGTACAACAAATACTAAACCTTGAAAATAAAGCTAAAATAGTACTAACAGGGTTTGGACATTGATGGACCAATTGAGGGATATTAGAGAAGACATGAGTTTGTTATTCTTAACAACCTTCACCATAGCACATATACCCAAGGCCGGAATTGCATTCAGTATTTAAGTAGATAGCATCTTTCACTCTCTGTTGTCTTTTTGTATGTACTTTTTTTTGCATCTCTAAGTAAAGGCTGGAAAAACAACAATAAACTCAGCAAATACCTACTCTTTGTCTCTCTACAGAGAAAGAACTTTACAATATGCACTCCATGCAAGCAAAGAAGACAGCTGGAATTGCCTGAGCAACTGACAGACAAAGTACAGTTGTGTACACTTATCATAAATGTAGATGTTCGAGTGTATTCACTGTTGCAGTCATTACATTTGGGTTATCTGCTTGCAGTAGCCCTCAGTCAGCCTGATTAACAAAGTCTTGGGTCCTGCATCGGATGCTGTCCCGTCTTCCATGACGTCAGGTCGTCAGGGGTATAAAACATGCAGCCGACGCCATTACATCAGTTTTTCTTGCCCCAGATGTCAGGTGCCTCCCTAATGGGAAGCAATTAAATCTATAAATACAAGGATATACCTCCAACAAAAAAGCAAATACACCAAAATGCTTTTTGAGCATAGTAAGGGAGAGTAGAGGTATAGCCAAAAGAAGAAAAGGGGCTGGAGGGAGGGTAACCAGGACTGCAACAGTGAATACACTCGAACATCTACATTTATGGTAAGTGTACACAACTGTACTATGTTCTTCGTGTTTCACTGTTGAAGTCATTACATTTGGGTAGATTACCAAAGCTAAGGTAGGGAGCAGGAATTTAAATAGAATTAGGACCAGCTATAAGGCCCTGCAAGACTGCAGTGGCAAAGCCAGCTCTGGATTTAGAGAAAACTGGCAGATGATAATGCTTGTGAAAGTATGTACAGAACTCCAGGTAACAGCTTCTGTGATGTGCTGTGGAGGTAGATGCAGCCCTGGTTGAATGGGGTCTGATGCCCTGTGGGATAGGTTTTCCATGGTGCTTACAGCAGAAATGAATGCAGTGGCCTATCCATTTTGAAATGGTTTGCTTTGAAATAGCTTTCCCTTCGTCCCTGCAGCAAATGCCACCAGCAGTTGTTCAGATTTCCTTTGAGGTTTCGTCCTGTCCAAGTAAAATCTAAGTTGTCTGTTCACATCTAAGGAGTGCAGTATACGTTCCCCTTTGTTCTGTGGGTTAGGAAGGAAGGTAGGCAGGCAAATGAATGGACTGATTAAGGGCCACACTGGATACCACCTTGGGCATGACAGAGGGATTGGTCCTGAGGGACACCCTTGTCCCCATGAAAGATGATGAAAGGCTCCACTGCCATAAGGGCCTGTAATTCAAACCCTTCTAGATGAAGTGATTGCTAAAAGGAAAGCTGTTTTCCAGGAAAGGAATTTTAAGTCTGCAGTAGCAGTTGGCTCGAAAGGAGGAAGAGTGAGTTTCTAAAATACAAAGTTAAGGTCCCAGGCTGGAGTTGGGACTCTCCTGGGTGGTCGTAAATTTTTGGCCCCTCTAAGGAACTGCTTGAGCAGTGGATGAGAGAAGAGGGGAGGCTCTGTGCTATAATGAGCTGAAATGGCTGAGGCATGAATTTTGACGGAGGAAAAGGACAAGCCCTTGTGAAGCATCTCATTCAAGTATTATAGAATCTGAGGTAAATTAGGCACTGCTGCGCTCGTTCCTTGAGACTAGTTCCAGGTACAAAATCTTTTCCATTTTGCATAAGATTTTATAGTACTAGCCCTCCTTGCTTCTGAAATTATATCCATCACTGATTTGCTGCGGGATGGTAAAGGGGAGATTAGGTAATTAGCCAGGCTGCTAGGTTCAGGGTAATCTGGTTCTCTTGCTGGGACAACAGGGAAGGAGTCTGAGGCAGGTGCCATGGGGCCAAGAGTGACACACTGCGCAAGAGGGGGTACCAGTGTTGGCGTGGCCAGTCTGATGCAATTAAAATCATCCTTGGCTTGTCCTGTTTGACCTTCAGTAGTACCTTGGAGAGCAGAGGCAGAGGAGGAAAGGCATAAATTTGTCCAATGGATGGTTCTGAGGGGAGGCAAACAGGTCTATATCTGGGCTCCCCCACTTGCTTGTCAACATGTTGAAAATCCTTGGTTCCAGTTTCCACTTGTGTGGGTCTATCTGCCAGTGTATTTAGTTGTCCTGGCAGGAATTGAGCTTGTAGATTCACTTGGTAGCTCAAGGCTGTGTTCCATAATGCCATGGCTAGTCTGCAGAGGGAGTAAGAATGTGTACCCCCCTGCTTGCTTATGTACCACATGACAGTGGTGTTGTCCGTCTTTACCATTAGTTGTCCTGGAAGAATGTGGTGGTCCTTGAAGGCTGTCAGAGCATTCTGTACAGCTAACATTTCCTTTTGATTTATGTGCAGGTGCATTTGACTTGGATTTCATTTGCCCTGAATGCACTTCCCTGCCAGGTGAGCCCCCCATGCATAGTCTGATGTGTCTGTTATTAAGGTTTGGGCAGCAGGGGGTAGTGTGAATGGTAGTCCCCTGTTTTGGTGGCAGGCCTCTGCCCACCAAAGGAACTCTAGACGTAGGCAAGTTATGACAGGAATCATTGCTTCTAGATCCTGTGAATGTTGACACCATGGGCTTTTGAGATACCATTGTAGTTTCCTCATATGCAGCCTTGCATATGGAATTAGAAGAATGCATGAGGCCATGAACCCCAAGGCTTGCAGTACTTGCCTTGCAGATAGCTGGGTTTTTGTGGCCACTTGTTTGAAGTAGGTTGTCAAAGGAAACCGTTTCTCTGGCATGAGGAAAGCCATCTGGGAAGCTGTATTCAAGCTTGCTCCCAGGAATATAATTTGTTGACAGGGTACCAGGTGGGATTTCTTTTCGTTTATGGTGTACCCCAGACAAGTTAGCACCCTTTGAACAAAGGCCAGATGATTCAGAAGTATGTCCTTGCTTTCTGCCTGAATTAGACAATCGTCCAGGTATGGGTATATTTGAATATTTCTTTGCCTGCAAAATGCAATGACAGGAGCTAGGCACTTTGTGAATACCCTGGGCTTAGTAGATAAGCCAAACGGCAGTGCAGAGAACTGATAGTGCATGCAGCCTGTTTTGAAGTGTAGGTATCTTCTGCAAGACTCCCTGATAGGTATGGTTCTTTTAAGTCTAGTGTTGCAACCATGCATCCTTGCCTAGCATAGGAAGCAGCTGCTGAAGAGTCAGCATTTTGAATTTTGGAATCACGAGAAAGGTGTTTAGAATAGAAAGGTCCAGGACAGGACACCATGTATTGTCTTTTCTGGGTACCAGGAAAAGTCTTGAATAAAAACCTTGTCCCTTTTCCCCTTCTGGTACCAACTGAATAGCCCTCATGTTTAAGAGAGAGAGAACTTGAGTGTGGGCCTCTGCCTACTGATTTGGGGGTAGATCTGGCCACCCGCTTGGTGTTGGTAACATGTGGAAGTGAAATCTGTATCCTTGGGACACTATATTTAAAACCCATTTGTCCTGGGTAATGAGTTCCCAGTTTTTTGCCTGCAGACAAATCTTTCCGCCTAAAGGAGCATTCAGTTGGGAAGTGCTTGAAAGTTTTAAAAGCAAGTCATTGAGACAGTTTTCCATAGGTTTTTACTACTCCCAGATTTGGGTGTGGAAATTCCCCACTGCTTAGTCTTGTGTGTCCCCTGGGACTGAATTCCGGGGTTTCTGCTGTGTCTGGGTTTGGCTTGAGAAGACCTGGAAGGGGCTGGAAAGGACCAATTCTTAGTGGGCCAATGCCTACTAAATGTAGGAGGCTGAACTTGCAAAAAATCTTTAACAGTTTGCATAGATTTAGCTTTATCTTCCATCTTTTTAAGAACTTCCTCAGCTTTGTTGCCAAACAGGCGGTCCTGATTTAAGGGATCCTCCAACAGTTTAGCTTTAACATGAACAGGCAAAGATTGCTCGTTAAGCCAAGCATGCCTTCTGAGCACAGACCCAGTAACAGCCGCCCTGCAAGAGACCTCTAATGAATCAAATCCACATTGCAAAGTATGCTTACCAACCTGTTCTTCAGAATGCATTAAATCCTGTAATTCTTTATTTTCAGCACAGTCAGGAATCAACATGATTTTCGTTTAAGTAACCCAGTAACATGTTGATACTTTAACATATGAAACTGGCAGGTTAAAGCCCTAATGGCCAAGGTTGCAGAAGTGTAAATCTTCTTACCCCATCTATCCAGCGCCCTGGAGTCTCTATCAGAAGGGGTAGGATTTTTAGCAGTAGAAGCCTTAATGCCTTTGTGTCCCCGTGAAATAGTCTCTGGATCTGCAATAGGATTTTTAAAATGAAACTTGTGTGAATCAGGAACCCTGTAAAATCTGTCAGGTTTTCTGGGAACAGGAGGCAAAGAATCAGGGGCCAAAACAGATTCCGAAAAGGCATCATCAACAATGTCTAGTACAGGAGGCAGGAGTAAGAAATCCCTAAGCCTCTTTTTTGAATCAGAAAAATCCTGGCTTTCCCACTGGTAATGCTCCCTTAGAGTATGTAAGGTTTCACTAAAAGAAAAATCCACTGGAGGGGAAGCAGAGGGAATAGAGTCCTCTGCATCAGAATTTTCATAAGTAGATAAGGGCAAATCCAGATCATCAGAAGAATCAGAAAAATCAGAAGAATCAGAAAAATCAGAATTCTAGTCAGAAGATTCATAAACAACTTCAGTCCTAGGTCTCTTAGAAGGGGGAGGTTGGCTTCCCCTGATTAAAGTTATAAGATCTTCAGCCATTCTTATCATTTGTTTTTTAGACATAGAGGCCTGAGCATGTGGCCTGGGCATCGGTTTCTTAGGCATGGTTGGAGATTTAGGCCTAAATGAAGAAGGAGGCAGTGGTTTAATATGCAAGTCCATAGGCCTGAACACACCCTGCACAGCGGCTCCGGACCCATCCAAGGTAGAGACATCCACAGGTTCCACAGTTGAAGCATCTCGCGGCATACCGGACTCCGAATGGGATTCAGTAGAGGCGTGTGAATCAGAAGTAGCAGGTATCAGGGGCTGCAAAAGCGCCTCACTGAGTGCCGGTGAACTGGCGACTGGCTTAGGAGAAGTGTCGTCAGCAGCTTTGGACCTAGGCAGCCTGTCTCTGTCTTTATCTTTGCGTTTTTTCGGAATCCCGGTAGTCGGATGGCTAACCGACAACATTTCTGGATAATTAAACTGAGAACCGAAATATTTAGAGGCAAAAATATACCGACGATGGATAGTGCGCTGATTAAATAAAGCACAAAACCGACAGCAAGGTACGTCGTGGTCAGGGCCCAAGCAAGGAATACAGTAAGAATGAAAATCTTTGTGAGGTATTTGCTTTCCACAAGTAATGCAATTATTAACTTTTACTGACATCGGTAAGGAGCAAGAAAAAGTTTCCCCAACAGGGTACTTAGCTTTAGTTGAAGACTTTGGTTTTGAAACTCGAAGACGAAAACTTCAGTAGTCGGCTGACCGGCACTTGCAAACTGCTTCTGCTTCGGGCACCGCACGGCAAGAAAGACTGATGTAATGGCGTCGGCTGCATGTTTTATACCCCTGATGGCCTGACGTCATGGAAGAAGGGACAGCATCCGACGCAGGACCCAAGACTTTGTTAATCAGGCCGACTGCAAGCAGATAACCCAAATGTAATGACTGAAACAGTGAAACATGAAGAACATCAGCAGAACTACCTTTCATGTATCCACACAACTAGGAATGAAATTTAGTGACCAATGTTCTGTTTCATGTAAGTCACTGGTTTCTGCTTCTATCTATAGCAGACATCATGGTGTTTGCAAGCCAGGATGAGGGGAAGAAGATGTAAAGCAAGGAAAAGACAAAAAGGGAGTATTGTGAGAGATGTGGGACTGTTTGTGGTGCTCAAGGACAGTGGGGAGTACCAGGACCTGGAGTCTGCATAAGGCTGAGTGTGAAGCAATAAAAATCCGAAGGTTATGATGTACGTGCGGTGCAAGGGGAGCCCTTCAGTAAAGGTGATGCAGATAAACGACAAGAAGAGGTTAGGTACACGTAAACCAATCAAGGGCAAAGAATGGTGTTTTAGGCAGGTAGTAAAGAAGCAATGGAACTTGGAAGCACAGGAGAAGTATAACAGAAAGATGGTAGACCAGAGTTCAGAAATCTATAGTAAGAGTTGTGAGGCACCAAACAAGAAGAAATAGAAATGATGCAGTTATAGACAGCTGTAATAAAAAGGAGACACCAATGAGAGAGGAAATATGTTTGTAGTCGACTGGGATTTAGAAAGATGGTCTTGTAACCATCAAAGATACTGGCGAAAAGATGGCACATGCAAAGACTAATGGAAAGCTCAGAGACCTGAGAAGGAAAAAAACGTGGATAATGTGAATGTTAAACGTTTGTGCTGGGACAAGTGGTATACCAATACATAAATAAAATATGGAATTCTTTGTGATAAGCAATATGGTGTCAGAAATTGTTTCTGTACCACTACAGCATTGCATGCACTCACTGACACCATTTATAACTACACGAACGATTCAAAACTAACAGGAGGTTTGTTCATCGATATGATAAGAGCATTCAAAAGTCCTGCAAACTTAGGAAATTCAATTTTCACACAAATACATTAAGATGATTTCATAGCTACCACAAAAATGGCTCAAAATATTCAAATGAAGGTGCTTGAAATGCCAGTGTTGACATGTCACAAAAAAATGACTGAAAATGCAGAGAACAGCGAATCTCAATCTTCAGTCTTCGCCTTTAAACTTCTTGCTCCCCCACCAATGTGGAAAGTGTCCCCCCATAATTCTGAGATTACCATACCTCAGAGGAAAGGGAATTTTCTGAGAAATGGCCATCTCGTACTTAGTGCATTAAGTCCATTTTGTTTGCCACTTACTCTCTGTGATTTGGCACCCACTGTGGTGGATCCTAAAATTTCAAATGGTTACCCTCCAGACGAAAACATCTGAAGTATACCTAGGAACCTACTTTTTGACTGAAAGTAATATTAACATATGAGTTCCAGAAGGATCCATCCTTGAATATGAGTTCCAGAAGGATCCATCCTTGAATCAGTCTTCCTTCCCTTATTCATCAATGATAGATCCACTGACCTGCCCCACCTTAACTTGGTCCTTTATAAATACATCTTACTACTTCAACAGTAATTGTAATCTAGCTTGACATATTTATGCCACTGGACAAATACAAATATGCTCCTATGCTCTGACTCAATCCCCTGAAGTCTAACATCATGATATTTGGCATTCTGTGAAAAAAATACCCAAGTTTCCAAATCTAACTATTACTGATACAGACTGCAACTCACTGCCACTAGTAAAAGAACAAAACAGGAGTACCTAGGGGATCACTTTGGATCCTACATTTTGAGTGGCCAAGCATACTGACAATATAATCAAAACACTCCACCAACTAAAACGTATACTATAGAATGCCACACCTCCTCATCCCTACCGATTTTAATACTTTAGCTAAAAATATGTTTTATTCTAAAATTGAATACAGGCTCCTTCATGTAATCTTTATCAAACAATTGTAAAAAAAAACTACTATAAACAAAATCTGAACTTCTCACTGCCAATTTCTACAGATGTGTAAAGGACTACTTCCAAATGACAGAACTGCATTTCTGCTTGGCTGTTAAATCTACAAGCTGTTACAAATGTGACACTGACCCCCCCCCCCCCGAAATAGAAATTACAAGCCAAGAAGCCTAACTACACACTTAAGAGACAGCCAAGATGACAACAGTCTCCTCACTCTACCTCATTTTAAAACATCCACAGAGGAAAGCGTTACTTCTAGGTTACGCAGTGCTGTTTGGAATCAGCCACGTGTGAGGCAGAAACAGACACTTTTCATTTATTTAGAGATAAACTAATACAACAGCTGTTTAGGGACACCAAATGCTCTTGCTTCTGTGATAATGGGTGGTCATCACAGCTCATGCTGTAGCCACAACTTTCTTATAAAGACCTATATTCCACAAATGACCAGAGGCTGAATGCTAAACTTAATTGTACATATAATATCACGGGAATTTATAATTGTAAATTACAAATGCATTGTCTTTTCTTTGTGACTATGTACAACTCAGTGCATTCTTTATTCTGTATATAGTTTTCTGTTTGTGTCTTGCACCATAGTGCTTGGATCATGCCTGAAAAGTTTCTGCCAACTAGTTTATTTACCAGGTTATCAAATTAAATAAATAAAAACAATCAGATAAATAAATAACCCAATAAGCAAAAAAATGAAGGAGATAAATACGAATTTATCTTTGCTTGACACTGTACCCATATTAATATTAAAAACAACTCAGAAAATATTAAAAGATCCCAGAATGGGAAGGGAGAGTAGCCATACCATCGGAGGAAATAAAGGTGCAGCAGATGGAACAGTAAAGGTAGAAAGGTAGAGGGCAGTACAGCCAGGTGTATAAAAGAAGCACATCAGGGGCTCACTAACCTACCTCCCATACAACGTTACACGTGTCTTACCCCATAATTTTAACTCTGCCGCTGCCCTTAACTGCAGTCCTACACATTACCTTACTAAAACCTCTTTCCCCTAACAGTACCACTACACAAGATTTACACACACACACACACACACACACACACACACACACACACACACACACACTCACACTCACACACGTCTAACCCAATGGCAAAACTTTCAGTACATCTGAAAGCTTCAGCACTGGAACAAAAGAACACAACTGCATTCAAACACAGTTCACACATCACAGAAATACTCAACAATTTGACATTTGAAATCACCAGAAATCAGCAAAATGCCTGAACTTGAGGCTTTCCTCTACCTTGATAACATTTATGTAGTTATAGGAACTTGATTCCATTGCAAAGATAATGCTCCCTCCTTACCTGGCTTTAGCACCTAACATGTGTTTAGGTCTACAGGAGCTGTGGGAGGTTTGTATTTAAAAAATCCAATTGTATATATAGTTTCATTGAATTTATATAAAATATTAATAGGAATAAAGGAAAACAGAAATTTATTAATAAAGATAATAGAAGAAAAACATAAAGCAATATGGGAAAAACCTAAATGTTTAAAAAGAAGTAAAGGACTTGTCTGTACAGAAATGAAAATATATCAAGGAAAAATAATAATAATAAAAACACATTCTTTATATAAAAATTACCTTAAAAATCACCTGACACAATCAACCATTGACCTTTCCTGGGCATTATAATTGTCAGTCCAAGAATGCTGTTTATTTAGCAAAATGTAGTACCCCCACATTTATATTGGGAAAACCTCTAGGAGAATAAGAGAGAAGATATATGAACATCTAATGGATATCAAAAAGGATAAACAAATGAATGGTCTACAGACACATTTGTTTATATGAAGAGTATAGTTTTGGGTTTTTAGTGATTCGGCAAGTACATTTTGATTCATAAGTGAGGATTTTACCTGAACATTCGGAATTATGTGAACTTAAATGGCAACTGTTGTTAAATGCTATTATGACCCATTGATTAAATGAAAACATTAGCTGCGGTAGCGTTGTCGCCTCACAGTTAGACGTTGCCCATTCGATTCTCAGTCAGAGCGTCTTCTGTGTGGCGACATGCGTGAATGGGCGTTCCTTCGTTGAAGGTTGTGCGTTAGGCCTGGCAAGCCAGCACGTAAAAATCTACTGCCAATCATTAGTGGATCGGAGTTCCGCTGCGGCGACCCCTAACCGGGAAAAGCCGAAAGACAACAACAACAAGTGTAAACTGCATTTTAAAACTGAGAAATTAGAAAGGGTTTTAATTCATTGTATATGTGTTTCATGTGCATGTTTCTTTAGTTAGAAAGTTTTTATACATATAAAGAGTTTATTTAATTTTATTAATGAGTTAATTGTGTACTTAAAGACTAAGGAAAGGTCACTGATTAATTGCATTAGGTAATTTTAAAGTAATTTCAATATGAAGAATGTGTTTTTGAAACTTGTTAGTTCTAAAGAAGTCCCTACAAGGTTCTGGGACGAAAGCACTTAACTTACTCTTTATGTAATAAAGATGGATTCCACTTCTTTATCTTTGGTCTGCTGTGCCTCTAAATATGCCATATAAAAATATATTTATTTTTTTTTTTTACATTTGTTTACCGGGAAAGTCTGACTGGACATATGTCCTTTTTTAGCACAGGCCCAGGGAGAAAAGCTCCACATACTAATATAATATATAACAAACTACAGAACAATTATAAAAACACAGGATAGCTACAGTGGAAAACATCAGCAAAGTACACTCTGGTAAAAAATACAGTTGCATAATCACAGCAAAGCTCCACGTAATTACAATATAGAACAAGTACAGGACAGTTTTAAAATACAGGGTAGATACATTTGAAAAGCATCAGCAAAGTATGGTCTGGCAAAAATGCATTTGGATGATCACAGCAACATTACAGCTGGCAAAGGAATTATAAGTCAGTTGTATGAAACACAGGGTGGATACATTTAGAAAACATCAGTAAAGTACAACTTGGCAAAAATCTATCTGGAAGATTTCAGCAAGGTATAGTCTGGAAGGAAGGGCTGCTGACAGACTAGTACAGTCAAGGAGGTTACAAGTTTTATAGTTATTTTGAGATAGATCAATACAAGCACAGTTGAATATGTCATGTAAAGCCTTAATCTTTAATATGCTTAGCCAGGAGCAGAGCAGTGACCCAGCCATTTATTAGCTAGGTGAGATTTTAATGTTTTCTTAAATTGGTGTAGGGCTGGGGTGGATATTATATTCTGTGGTAATTCATTCCAGTATTTGCCTATGTAATTTGAGAAGAGGCATTCACCAGCTTGGTTTATTGATTTGTTCGTCCTAATAAGGGGGTTGTTGGTAGATCTTAGGGTTCTAGTGGTGGAGTAAAGAGGTATTAGTTGGCTCAGGGAAGGGGTTTTACCAGGATTGTAGAAGAGTTTGTGGGATATAGTTAGTTGGTTAAAGAGAAGGAGTTGAGGGAGTTCCAGACAGTTATGTTTTTTAAGCGCTGTGCAGTGGTGTGATCTGAATGCCGAGTTTGTAGCATATCTGACGATTTTATTGTAACAGGTTTCTAATTTTGCCAGTTCTGTTTTTCTTCAGTTTACCAGAATAGGGGATGCATAGAGCAATGTAGAGATTAGATGTGACTGGGCAATAGTGGCTTCAGTATTATCTGTGAAGAAGTGTTTATTTTTATATAAGGTTCCACGTTTTTGGGTATTTTTTGACTGTCTGTGATATGTGGACATCAAATTTCATATTACAGTCTATCTCAACTCCTGGAAGTTTAGTGTGGTGGGAGGGGGTGATGATGGTATTATTTAATGAAACAATGCTAAAAGTGGTCGTGGGAATGGGGGGGTTTGTGGGCTGGAATATCATGAGCTTTGTTTTTTGTGGATTTAGAATTAAGTGGGAGTTAGTTATCATGTTCAGCTTCTAGGAATGATTGTTGAGTTTGTGTTTGGAGCTCCTGTAAGTTAGAAGTGGCACATATGACTGTGGAGTCATCTGTATATTGGATGAAGGTGGCCAGTGGGATTGAGTTATGGAGGTTATTTTTGAACAAAGAGAAGAGAAGGGGTCCTAGTACTGAGCCTTGTGGGACTCCTAGGGTAACTGGGAGTAGTGGTGAGAGTGTCTGTTGCCAATGTACTGCTTGCTGGCATCCTGTTAGGTAATCCTGGAACCAGGCAAGTGTGGACTGAGATAAGTTTAGTTCTGTGAGGACATTTAATAGTTTATTATGGGAGACCATATCAAAAGCTTTGGATAAGTCTAGGAAGACAGCGGATACAAATTTGTTATGGTTTCTGTGTTCGTTGATAGCACTGGTAAATGATATTAGTGCTGCGGTTGTACTATGATATGGTCTAAAGCTGTGTTGAGAACTAGTTAGAAATTTGTTAGCATGAAGGAAGTCAGTGATTTGTTTATGTACAATTCTTTCAAGTATTTTAGATAGAGGGGATAAGATTGCGATTGGCCGGTAGTTAGCTAACTCTGTTGATGTACCATCTTTATGAAGGGGTATGATGGACGTTTTCTAGAGGGGAGGGATGGAATTTCCAATATGGATCTGTTGATAAAAATAGTTACTGGGTAGGTGATACCCTCAGCCGTTAGTCTGAGGAGGTCACCAGGCAGATTGCCTGCTGCTACTGTGGTTGGTTTCAGTTTCTGTAGTTATTTTTTGATTGTTTCAGTAGAGACTAGTTGCAGTGAGAAGGCTGTTATTAGATGGGTTATTAGTGGCTGTTACGGGACAGGTTGTTTGACTGTTAGACATAGCTAGGATGGTTTCTGTGAAATATCTATTAAACTGGGTAGGTATATCATAGAAGGTGGGGTGCTAATTTTGTCTGGTTGCAATATCCTATTTATGGTTGACAAGAAGTTTTGAGGGTTATTGTGATGTTTGGTTTGGACGTCAGAGTAATAGTTAATTTTATCTAGCTTAATTTGCTTTTTTGCCTTATTTCTGAGTTCCCTACAGGTTTGTAATGCCAATCGGGACCTGGTTTTGTACCAATTTGCCCAGGCTTTGTCCCTTGTTTTTAATAGTGACCTAGTTTCCTTGCGTAGCCAGGGGGCATGGATGGATTTGACATGTACGGTTCCAGTAGGGTCTTGCGAATCTAGGATGGCCAGGAAGGTGGTATTAAAATATTGTACTGCTTCTTCCAGAGGAAGTGCTTTAAGGGGGGACCAACTACAGAATTTTAGAATGCTTATAAGGTTAGTAGGGTTTAGGTTTTTTTTTTGTTCCTTATTTGCTGGTATATAGTTTGTTTTGTTGGGTTAAGTCACTGTCTAAGTAGATATGTTGGGAAGTGGTCACTGAGGCTGTCTGGCAGACAGCCAGCTTGTAAAGAGAGGCCAGGTCTATTGGTTAAATAATAGTCAAGCGTGGAGTGTTCATTAGTTGGTTTATTTATCCTAGTGGGAGTTCTTACTAGTTGGTCAAAACCATATAAGTTTATGCATTTTTTGGGATTAGGAGAGTTGCAGTCTTCCCAGTCTACATTAAAGTCGTCCATGATTATGGTTTCCTGAGGTAATGTTTTTGAGGTCCATTGCAGTATATGTTCTAAGGTCTGGATATTGTCACCTGGTGGTATATATAAGCCTATTATATTTATATCTTTACTTGAGTCGACTTTCATCTTGGTGAACAGAATTTCTGCATTGTCATATCTTGGGGTTTGTTCATCTATTGGTACTAACGAGAGGGGGGGTTTTAAAGGGTATTGCTACACCCCCTCCTCTTTTGTTCAGTCCATCATTGCATATGATATTATAGCCTGGTGGTAGAAATTCCCTACTGGGGATCTTTGGTTTTAGCCATGTTTCTGTAATCAGTACAATGTCAGGTGAATATATAGAGAGATTGGCATGCAGATCTTGAGTTTTGTTATTAATACTTCTTATGTTAATGTTTACGAGTAGAATGTCAGATTTGTTTCTAGGTGTGATGCCACTTGGTTGAGAGTGGTTGATATTTTGAGAGATGGAGTTGATTAGGGTGGGGATGGGACCAGGGTTTGGGTGTATGTCACCACAACTAGTTAGTTTAGATGTTATGTTGACCAGGGTTTTTAGTAGCTCTACTATGGTCTTGTTGTATTTCAGGGAGATGGTGCAGATATTAGGGTGAGGGACTAAGGTATGGTTAATGTGTTGTGAGGTTGTGATGTTAAGGACTGAGGGATTTATGTGGACATTGCTTGTGGTTGGCCTGGGTGGAAGGGTGCTAGAAGTACAGTGGGAAGTTTGGGGTTCTTCTATGCTTGAGTGATAGGAGGATATATGTGCTGCTATTGTAAGAAGTGCTAGTGTGAGTGTGTGTATGTATAGCTGTTGCCTAAGTATCATTGTTGTCTGGTAGACTATTGTTTCTTCAGTTTTGGGCAACTTTTGAGAGTTGCTATTTTAGGTAATTAGATGTTAGTAAGTATTGGGTGAGGTGGAGATGGGCTGAGAGGTAATAGCTAATTATTGTTAGTGAGAGTGAGTTACACTGGGATTGGCTACGTGGGTTGGGGGAGAGGCTAGTGAAATATAAAGCTGGGGATGGGGGGGGTGGATGGGAATGGGGGAAGGGTAGGGGAGCGGAGTGAGCCCGAGTGCAGCGAGGGTGAAGGGAGCGGGTTTGCCCAGGGAATGACTGCAAATAAAAGACAGAGTCTGCATATATTGTGGGAATTAGATACTGCTGACCATGTTTTGTTTTTGTTTTTTTTGTTTTTTGAAATGCAAAAGAGTAAATCAATTGTGGGAAGAAATATTTTGTAAATAATGTTTAAAATGATTGAAAAGTGTTAAATGTATAAATATGGACATGATAGAATATGCATAATATGAAAATATGAAACAAAATTATGTAAAAAGATTAGATGAAAAAATGTATAATGTGGGTTGTCTGGAATGAAAGAATGAATGAGATAAGATGTTATGGGAATGGGTACTGTCAGAAATGTTGAAGAAAATAATATTTTGGTTGTGGTAAAAAAGAGTTAAGGGAAGTGAAAGTTTAGAAAAATGGAAAATATGTAATTTAATTGTAAATGATTGTAAATAAGTTGTACAGTTTGTATATAGAATGTATATATATATATGTGTCGTATACTGTGAATTTTAATAAAGGATCCCTACTCTTTTCGATAAGTGCCATGGGACCTTTTACATCCATCTGAGCTACCTCCACCTTATACAGATGGGGCCTGCATTTAACATCTCATCTGATTGAGTGATTATTATTTAAAAAGATAACAAAACCCTTAACACTTAATCTGCAAATCTGAAAATGCTGTACAAAATTCAGGAATGCAAGAAAGCAGGTGTCCATCCTCAAGGTCCAGGCATAAGCAAAAAAACAAATTTGAGATAGGAGACCAGTTCATCTGAAGATGCGCGCGCGCACACACACACACACACACACACACACACACACACACACACACACACACACACACACACACACACACACACACACACACACACACACACACACACACACACACACACACACACACACACACACACACACACACACACACACACACACACACACACACACACACACACACACACACACACACACACACACACACACACACACACACACACACACACACACACACGCACACACACACACACACACACACACACACACACACACACACACACACACACACACACACACACACACACATGCACTAGACATATCTATTTTTAAGATCAGGAATTTGTCTACCAGCATTTATCTGAGATGACACAGGAGACCTAAAACCCTGTGACCGTGCTGAAAACTTACATGAAGAAAGGAAGGACATGTAAACTCTGCACAGAAGGCATCTCCAGTAGGAACCAAACCAGAGATCTCATCTCTAAGAGACACTAATCACTGTACCACAAAATTAATACGCTATAAAAGCAAATAAAAGGACATGGGACAGGCAGTAATGCAGAAATCACATTTCTGTGCTTGCTTACACTTTTTGTACATATTCAACAAGACGAGGGATATCAAATCATTCTAAAACATTAGAATGGTACCTGAGGTATACCATAAGTCAACACTTTTCAAGTAGTTACTGAGGCAGCCTCCCAGAAAGGCCTACAGCTGTATCAAAGGAAGCCCAAGTAAGTCCGAAAATGTAAACATATGAAGTTAACTATTCAATGTTAACTGTTTGTGGGTCACACTAAACTGCAGATGGACTAGCAGTCAGTGAATATGTGCATATGGCAGCAAACCAGTAATATAAGAAAAATAAACAAAAATTGTAATAATTTTAATGTGAGTGTGGGCTTGGAGGAAAGGAGACAGTCTCTAGAGAAATGCATATGCTGTTTTTGTATAAGGGATATTTAGGGCATGTTAAAAAGGTCTTTCTGTGTATTGATGGTGTGCCATATGAAAACGTCTAAGAATCTACATTATAATTAAATAGTAATGATCGAAATAGCTTTATTTTAGAAAACAAACTGGTGAAAGGACTACAGTGGACACAGAATAGCACAATTAAATTGGCAAGAATGGGAGAAGATGACCAAGCAGGATGCAAGCCTAAACATACATACAAATATGCAGATTACAATAAAATATTCAGTACAGCAACTTAATAAAAAATACAAATTATTTGGAAGGACAGTTTAGGGTAAAAAGTGACAGGAATGAAATTACTAGGACAGTTAACGGAATCTATCATAAATTGGTAATCTGTCAGTGTCGAATGCCTAGATTTGTCTAAGACAGAGATACTTCACTTTTATGCATTCTTCACTTACTTATTTTTCATTTGCAAGTTTCATGAAAGGGTAGTATGCTGAATTCTTTAAGGTTCTTTTTTATGTAAATGTGCATTTTAATTGAATGCAAATCTGAGAAATGCAAAGTTTCTGATTTCTAGATCTTTCTAAAACAACTACATGATGATTATGGCTTGCCAGTCACCCCTACCAAACAAATTGTCTGATATTTTATCAGATTCTGGGGATTGCAAAAGCTCTAATTAGCACTGAGTGAAATTCTGACATTTTGTAAAGCATCATAAAAGCTGCAAAGTTACTGCCAGGATGCATAAAACACACACGGACTTCCACGTGACATTTCACTATATGAAAACTGAGTTCATATTAGTTAAGTATGTGCCATTTCAGACAACTGGTCAATGCAATGAGGGAATGCTGCAAAAACTGCGTCATCATATTCAACCAATTTAAAAATGTCTCACAACCAAGAGGATATGTTTTTAAAAGTAAGAAATCCAGCTCAGGCAATCCATAAAATACTTTGAAATACAATATGTTCCAAATAATCTGCATGTTACTGAGAACTGAATGAAAACAGCATGTCCTGAGGTGCAAAACATTTCTAAAGCAAATAATGCCAAATATGGGCCTCTTAATCTTTAAATGTTTGTGTTCCAGTAAGGATCGGCCAGCTTCAGTAGCTATGTACAAAGTAATCATACAACATGGGTATTTTTGGGTAAGTAAAGTAACTAGTAAACTGATGGTTTAGTTTTAAGAATGTCAATTTACCTAGTTGTCTGCAAACAGACTAACTAGTTTACTTATCTTTCGATACATTTACTTCAGAATTAAATAATCACAGAAAATATATTTGCTTTAATCAGTCTACAATCTTCAATTTACGTTTGCTTGGATCTTTCTCCTATGCAGTACTTTTTCTTTTGTACACCCAAAACTACAATTTTACATAAAGTTAATCCAGTTTGATAAAATAAGTACAACCTCCTACTGTAGTTTCAGTAACTCTTTTACTCACAGGATTAATAAATAGTATAGTTGCAAATAACATTTATATAAACTAAAATTTATCAAATAAAGAAGCATACTATCTTGTAGTCACTTCTGAGGTTTGGACAAGATATAAAATATTGTCAGGCTCCACATTACAGCTGAACTATTTTTAAAATGGTTGTTCAAAAATATTCCTTAGGAAAAGATCAGAAAAAGATAAAAATATTTAATTAAAAAAGTTATAAAAGCAGATGTTTAGGTGTTATGCCCTTCTAACCCTGAATGTATATTTTATCTGTTTATTTATTTAACATTTGTCGACTAGGAAAGTCTAACTAGGACAGATCCCAATTTCAGAGGAGGCCCGGGGAGAAATGCTACAGATGTATGTCTTTGAAATGTGGGTGGAAACAGGAGGATAAGGAGGAAACCCATGCAAACAAAGGAAGGACATGCAGACTCCACACAGAAGGCATCCCAGCCAAGAATCGAAACGGAGAACCTCATGCTGTGAGGCAACACCGTTAACCGCTGCACCACTGTGGGGATCTTCTTTAGTGTGATGAAGGAGAATTCTCCAACCCAAAGAGACACCTCACAGCTACTGAAAGCTTGACTGTATGTAAAAAACAGAATGAAGCTGCGACAACTCAACACTGGACGGGTAATCAAGGAGCCTGAATCCGAACCACTGGCACCTGTGAGGAATGTTCACTGGGAGGGTAACAGGTACATGCACAGTATTTCCAGATGCAGCACTCTGTATCAAGTGCAATTTCCCTTAAGAGCACACAGAGACCACAGTCAGTCCAGGGCTTTTTTCTCCCTCTTCCTCTAGATCCCCAGTAAGACTCCATACTG
>NC_056750.1:9308914-9361414 GCF_019279795.1 Protopterus annectens | reverse complement strand
ATAGTCCACACTTTTACTTCATGTTTACTGTTTATTTTATTTGCCTTTCAATTTAAATACAAGTTATTATTAATTTTTCAAGAGAGCTTAGGAAATAATTATATAAGTAAATGTAATTTTTAAAGCTTTTGGTATGGTTTTAGAATTGACAGGGAGAACATACTGTAATTGCTTTTTCATTTCATGTAGTTATTTACATTCTTGTCCTTACTGATTGTGTATGAAGCTACAGTGAGTATTTAAACTGTATATTTTAAAACTGTTAGCTTTTATATGAAGCCAGAGTTAAGGACATAAAGATGTTGACAGTCCATGGTGATATGTTTTCCAGTAATGTTTTTAAGTTAGTTTTGCATAGCAATGAATGTTATGAAGCTGAGCAGTTACTGTGTTTGCTGTATGACAGAAATGTGAATGTCTATTGTGGTTGCCACTACAGTGTTTTAAGCAGAGCAGTTGCAGTGTGCTTCTTGTATGCATGTGAGGTGTTTTTTAAGCTTTTTTTTATAAGGTTTGTTTTTATTTTTGGTACTTACCTATTATCGCAACCACACATTCTTGCCAGCACATTATTTTATCCGCACTGTGGAATACTCATAAAAACAAAAACCCACATAGCACTCATTAAAATAAAAACTCTGTGACCCTAATACCTAACAAAACCTTTTGTCCACACTGTTATTATCACAACCACACATATTATGTAAGCAGATTATTTGTGTTACTGACGCCTTACTTGCTCCACAGGGTATGCATCCTCACGGTGGAATACTCATCAAAACAAAAAACCCACATGGCACTTACTACAACAAAATCTCTCCGGTCCTAATACCGAACAAAACCTTTGGGCCACAGTTGGACTTTGTTATACAAGGTTCTGTACTGCCTTCGTCTCTTCCCAGCCTAAATATTGTATAAGAGCGGAGTTTATGCACGGACATTACTGAAGTACAGAATATATTTTACCTTAACTTCTTTTTATAACACAAAGTTGACTGCTACTTTAAGAGTTAAAAAACTGTTATAGCTGCTACACAACCCTGGATGGGAGAAGCATCCCTTTTTTCATGAAAACCAATGGAATGTATTCCTTACACTTTAATCGATTAAGTGACAGAATAAAGTTCCATTACTTTCTAAACGTTATCATAGTCATCGTTGCACTGCTAGCATTTCATTCCTTAGTCTCGGGATTAGCAATGACTCCATTCTCAATAAAATAAATAATGTGGTTGCAAGAAAATATGGTTGCGATACACGTCACACAAACCTGCTTACTTGTGAAAATCCCCTGCCAAGAAACAATACGACTCCATTCTCAATAAAATACCATGTTGGCAAAAATGTGTGGTTGTGACAATACGTAATCCAGAGTCTTACCTCATCTTCCAGTTCCATTACGTTTAAGTAGTTGCAGCACACTAGCAATATTTAGCTCTAAACATAAGACAAAAGACTTTTTTTACACAGTTAAAGTGCTGGTGTAATGCTTGGTTCCGATAACAGAGTTTAAGTGCTAGCAAGAATACGTGGTTGCAATAATACGAAAGTATCTTTTTTTAATAGTGACATACATTTTGCAGTTGGACTGGAGATTTATTTTGTATTATGTCTGCTAGTAAGGTGTTTTTTGTTGGGTTGTCTTCATTAGAAATCAACACAACATGATATGTTAGCGGCTGGACTACTTCCTTTAGTTATGTTCGAATTACAATGTGCACATTGGTTGGAGTAGCGAATCAGTGTGCACATTTCTCGGGTTTGCCGAGTTTCCATTGTATAATTACCTGCATTACACAGAGATCAAATATTAATGCAATTGAGTGTTCATAGGTTCATAGGTAGGTACTAGGCTATTGGCCCTAGGGCCTATACAAGCCTAGCCAAAAAGGTACCCTGGCTTTCGCCACCCAAGAAAATTATTTTCCTGTGCCCCTGTCAAGCAGAACCACAGAAGTGATTCCCGGGGTGAATTTCGTATTACCCATCCAATCATCAAGATTTTTCTTGAATAGTGTTAATGAGGAGCTCTATTTGACAAAGATAGGTAGTCTGTTCCAGAGTATGGGAAGTCTCTGGGACAGGAATCTATCCCTCCAGCATGTTCTGTTTATTGTGGTGACAAGGTTTAGGTCCCTAGAGCGTGTAGCTCGGAGGGATTGGGATTTCTTTAAGTGGAGCATGTCCAACAGCTCTGGTTTGACATAGCTTTGTATGTTAGGCAGAGATTGCCTCTGAGTAGGCGATATGTGACAGAGTAAAGCTGAAGTTTTTTGAGACGGTCTGCATAAGGCATCTGTTTGAGGCCAGTAATCCTCTTTGTGAGGTATTTTTGCGGCCTTTCCAGTTGTTGTAGATGTCTTGTGAGGTACATACCAAAAGGGGCGTTGTACTCTATAATGGGTCTAATGAGTGATGAGTAGAGGGGAACAATTACCTCTTTTTTTCTGGATGAGAAACCTTTTGTGATGAGGTGTGCCATGTAGACGGATTTCCTGACCACTGTGGTGATGTGATTATCAAAGGAGAGACTACTGTCCACCTGTGTCCCAAGGTCTCTTATCACACTTTCGGTGTTAAATAGACTACTGCCTATGTGGTAGTTCATGGGTACAGAGTTTTTACCAAAGGGGATGACAATGCACTTTTTGGCATTGAGCTTGAGACCATGTCTTTGACACCAGGCATCTGTCTCAGTGAGGCCCTTTTGTAGGATGTACACATCGTTAGGAGTTTCAATTATGGCTCCTAGTTTGCAGTCATCTGTGAATTTAGCTAGCCAAAGACCTTCTGTGTTAGTCTGTACTTCAGAGAATTAGATACCAAACAGGAGAGGACCCAGGACTGAACCCTGTGGTACTCCACTTGTCACTGGTCTGAAGTCTGATTTGGAGTCTGCTACTTTCACGGTGTGGGTTCTGTCAGTAAGCCAGTTGGCAACCCATTTTGTGACATAGGGATTTATACCTAGCTTAGTGAGTTTAGCTATAATTCCAGAGTGGGGGATGGTGTTGAACGCCTTGGAGAGATCTAGATAGGCTATGTGAACCACCTTACCCTCATCTATGGCTTTGGTGACTACTTCAAAGAAGTCTATCAGGTTTAGGAGACATGATCTGCCTTTTACAAACCCAAACTGTGTTGGGTCCAGAGTTTGGAGATCTCCAATGTCTGTTTTTATGAGTTCCATGATGATACGTTCCATGGCCTTGCAGACAAGGCTCGTCAGGCTAATGGGGCGGTAGTTCCCGGGGTCTGTTGTGCCCCCCCCCCCTTTGTGGAGTGGGATAACTGTCATGGTGCGCCATTCAATGGGCACAAAGCCTGAGGTGAGGCTATGATTGAACATGGTACTTAGGTGGGGTGCCAGTTCATTCTGTAGTTCATGTAGAAGGCAGCCTGGGATGTTGTCAGGTCCCATGGATGCTGTGTTCTTGGCTTTGTAGAGTGAAGTTTTTACCTGTGCATCCGTGATTACAGGAACTTTGCATTCTTCCAGTATAAAGATAGGCCCTTTAGGGGGTGAGAGGGGGGTAAAATTAGCACTGAACCTATCTGCCAGGATCTTGGCAATATCAGTTGGTTCTATATATTTAGTGTCATTATGTTGTAACTCAGAGCATATCTGAGTGTTGCCATTGAGATTTATGACATAGCTATAGAATGCTTTGTGGTTGTCTTTAGAATCAGTGGCAATGTTGTTTTCATAACTAGCTTTGGAGGATTTTATGAAGGATCTCAGCTTCTTACTGAGGCTGACCAGGTAGTTCCTGCAATCATGGGATTTTACTCTTTTTTGCAACAGTTTCTTTCTTCTGTTGTAGAGTTTGTTTATGGCAGAAGACCACCAGATTGGCTTCCTTTTTTTGGAGGATAGCATCTTGGTTCTGTTAGGGATAGCATGATCCATGCACTCGTGTAAGTGCTTATAAATTGCATTTGTGTATGATTCAGCAGTTGTACGTCTATTGTCCATCTGCATGGGTGTCGTGAAGTTTGCCACTTCTGTCCTAAGAAGCATGAAGTTGGCTTTGGAGAAATTTTTTACGGTTGTTTTCCTAATGGGGGGGTGGGAGCGGGATGTGGATGTCTAGGGTGATTAGCTTGTGGTCGGATCTGACCAACGAGGATCTGACCTCTGGTGTGGAACACTGGTCACCCATGTTGGTGATGACCAGGTCTAGGATATTGCTGCCCCTGGTGGGGGTGTGGATAAGTTGATCCAAAGCGTTGGAATTGATGATTTCCAGAAAACGTTGAGCAAAAGAGTTGGTACATGAGTAGTTTTCCCAGTTAATGGTAGGGTAGTTGAAATCACCCATTATTAGAGTGTTGGGTTGTACCTTAATATTTTCCAGTGTATCAAGAGAAGAGGAGTGGGAATTCTGGGGCATGGTGGGGGGTCTGTAGCAAGCTACAATCTGGATTGCAGTTTTGCCCAGAGTTAGTTGAACTTGGATAATCTCGGATGCATTATGCTGAGCAACTAGCTTGGAGGTATGGATATCCTTAATGAATATGGACACGCCTCCACCTTTAGTGTTTAGGTCTGGGTTTGGTGGCCCAAAGGTGTGGTATGAATTATAGCGTGGTAATGCAGGAGTGCTCTCTGGAGCTTTGAACCAGGTCTCTGTCACTGCACAGATGTCAATGTTCTCCATTTTAAGGAGTGCCTCGAGTGTTGTGTAAGCTTTAACATGAAATCTTTTAAAACCTTGTGCATAGCATGGTTTTGGAATTATTGCTACAAATATGAACAAGCAATATTTGATGCCTAGAGACATCAGTAAGAGTTAACTGCACATGCACCTTTAGGCATCACTTGGATGTAATGAGGAATGTGCCAGTTTGCAGTACGTCTTATAGTCCTGTTTGCCTTTGTAGTGCAAAATGCCACCATGTATTGTCCTGTACTGTGTCCCATGTTATCAATATTTGCTTTTCTGCAAATATGGCATGGTCTGCCTTTGAATGCTTTGAACCATGTCACTATATCCTAGTAACAGTCTGAAGCAGACAGTTGAAATATCAAGAGGAGTCTGACACAACTTACCAAATACTCTAGTACATCATCAGTAAACACAGTGTAATCATTAAATAACTTATTCTAAGCACCGGGAAAATCAAAATAAATGTGAAAGTAAAATAATGTTATGAAGAAATTCGCAATTATACTATCTCATCACATATTAAACTCTGAAGACATTTTTTGATCATATTAATTTAGGCACTTATGTAAATAGTTTGTCATGTTGGTTTATTATGTAATTTTGTATTGTTATATGTGTTGTTAATCATTAATGTATGCTTAGTTTTCTATGAGACTGTAAATCATATTCTTGTTCTATAAAATTTAATAATAAAAAAAATGTAAGCAAAAAAAAAAAATCACAATTCTTTCTTGCTGTCAGAAGCTTATGAGTAAAAACAGCTTTCCAAGACATAGTGTCTGTATCTTCACATTCAGAAATTCTAACTATATTAATGTTCTTCCCAATGATCTGATTAAACAAACAACAATATCTGAATAGAATGGATTGACATCTTTCATCTCCTTCGCTCACTTTCACATGTAGTGTTACTAAGTTACATTGTTACTTGTTTTGAAAAAAAAGTAGCATGAAAGAGACATATTTCTTTCCTGTTACTATGTCTATTGTCTATTTGTCTGCCTGTCTTTCTATCTACTGGTCCTGTCACTATGTTGATTGTCTGTTTGTCTGCCTGTCTTTCTATCTATTGGTGAAGATATCCAGCAGGACTATGGCCTATTTTCAGCGGAAGTCTGGGGCAGAAAGATCCAGAATAAACCATTCATGACAATTTGGAAACTATTAATATCATAGACGCTTTTCTGCATACATATAGAGCGAAAGAGGTAACAGAAGCATGTTAAATGCATGGACATGTACAGCGAAGGAGGTAACAGAAGCATGTTAAATGCACTGACATGTAGAGCGAAGGAGGTAACAGAAGCATGTTAAATGCACTGACATATAGAGCGAAGGAGGTAACAGAAGCATGTTAAATGCACTGACATGTAGAGCGAAGGAGGTAACAGAAGCATGTTAAATGCACTGACATATAGAGCGAAGGAGGTAACAGAAGCATGTTAAATGCACTGACATATAGAGCGAAGGAGGTAACAGAAGCATGTTAAATGCACTGACATGTAGAGCGAAGGAGGTAACAGAAGCATGTTAAATGCACTGACATATAGAGCAAAGGAGGTAACAGAAGCATGTTAAATGCATGGACATATAGAGCGAAGGAGGTAACAGAAGCATGTTAAATGCACTGACGTATAAAATGAAGCAGCTTACAGTGTACTGAGCGTACTAAATCAGGCATCGCAGTAATAATGTGTTGCAGGAAAATGTTAAACAAGGAACAGCTTTGAGAATGATAACATTTTGATGTGAGTTTTGGATTAACAATTTAGAAATCTGGAAGGTCTACATGAGCATGGTTGATGATATGTATTAAAGTTGCTTGTGCTCTCCAAAAACAAAGTCTGCTAAACTAAATATTTGCAGTGATATTTTACTTTGCATATAGCTGATGTGTCAAGAACAGTAACAGACTATATAATGAGTAAATTAATGAACGTATAAAGAAAGAAAGGAGAATAAGCAGAGTAAAGCTTGGAAGTTATTTTAGCATACATCTGTCTTCACAGGGACAATAGTATAAAATAAGGGATATGTGAATAGGTTCATAGATTAGTACTACTCTAATTTATCTTATAGGTTTATAGGTTCATAGGTTGATACTAGGCTATCTGCCCTAGGGCATTTACAAGCCTAGCCAGGGTGTGTTTGGCTTTCGCCACCCTTCTTAGATTAGTTGACTGTGCCTCTGTATAGTAGGTCACAGAAGATAGCCCATTTAAGGTTAGTTTACCGTGCATCTGTCTAGCAGTGACACAGAAGAGATCCCAGGGGTAAATTTACGATCTCCCATCCAAACGTCAAGATTCTTCTTGAAGAGGGTCATTGAGGGGCTCTGTCTGACATGGATTGGGATTTTGTTCCAGAGTGAGGGGAGCCTCTGGGATATGAATCTGTCCCTCCAGCATGTTCTATTTATTTCTGTGCTGAGGTTTAAGTCACTGGAGCATGTAGTTCTGGTGGATTTGGATTTCTTGAGGTGGATCATGTCCATTAATTCTGGCTTGGACATGGCTTTATACGTCAGGCACAGATCGCCTCTGAGTAGGCGGTAAGCAACTGAGTAGAGCTGGAGTTTCTTTAGCCTAACTGTGTAGGGCATCTGTTTGAGTCCCTTGATCCTCTTGGTGAGGTACTTTTGGGGTCTTTCTAGTTGTAGCTTTAGCTTTAAATAAAAAAAATATATATATAAATTTAATAAACAGATAAACAGATCTGCCATATTCTCTTTCTGCTTCTGAATGCAGAAGTTAAATTTATTGCAGTTATGTAAATTGCAACACTAATACAACCAGTAACACAAACTCCTTTTTAATGATGTAGTGTGAAATGGTTAACATTTCTACTCCCACAGCTCTTGTTTTTCTAATTTGTTTCCCCAGCTAGGGTGCATTTTGTGCCTTCTGTGCAGAATCTGCACCCCTTTCCTGTGTCTGCATGGGATTTCATGAGTACTGCAGTTTCCTCCCACATTCCAAGCACATGCTAAAGGCAAACTGCCTAGAGGAGTGTGCTCCATAGGTAAATGAGTATGTAGACTGGCACTCTGTCCAGCACACGTTTCTCTGCCTTCTACCCACTGAGTACTAGAACAGGATCTGACTCCCCTTAACCATGAAATTAGTTCAGTCAGCAACTGCAAAATAAATGAATGAATGAATGACTGCAAACATGCCATCATATATGTTCATGGGAAAAAAAAGTACAACAAACAGATGAAATGTTGAGGGCATGTCCACTGACTTGTATCACTGCCAAGGGATGGAAAGAGGAAGGAGTTAAGTATGTATAATGGATTAATTTAAAAATACAAAAAATGTCCTTTTAAATAACAGTACTGTATAAAAGTAATATAACATGCCAGTCTTGAGGGTAATTTATATGTTCTGAAGTGGCAGTGGGCTCTATTAAAGTCAGGCTGTACCCTCATGATGAAACAATGCCCCCCACCAGGGTGAAATATAAATTATCCACAAGGAAGAGCAGCAAAGCAATGGAGGACACTGGCTTGGCTTCCTGGTTGTGACATGACAACTACTCTAGTCAGTGTTCTTGTTTGTTTCATGTCACATACTGCCAATTTATGATTCCAGTACCTGTAAAAATATTGCATCCCTGCAATAAAAAAATGGAACCAGCAAACCGGACTAAATTAGAGACATCACTGTGAGGTCTGTAAGAGAAGTAATAATTGTACAAGTGAATGTCTCTTGTGTGTTATCAGGGTGGGAAAGACCAGCATGGTGTAAGAACTTCCTTTGCATAGTCAAGATAAGAAACACAGACGAGGGAGAAAAAGAAAGTTGTAATTGCCGGTCATTCAAGTAACTAGGGTCTTCAAATGTTAAATGTTTCCTTCTGTTTTTTTAGATAGTCAAAAACCTTTTTTTTTAATTCCAGTTTAGCCTGCGAGGTTAAATATAGGACATTTAACACTGAAATGCAAATCTAGAATCTTCAAGACCATTGTGTACATAAATACACAGGCTTGCACACCGTAGGCTTAAAGTCATAATTAAAAAAGTAGTAAATAATGACAGTAAAATTGTTTTTGTAATCACTTCACTGGAACAGAGAAGCGTGTCCTGCTGTGATGACTTGAGTTCAGTACGTGATAATGGGTTTTTCAGGGACAGAGCCAGAAAATTTAAGACAAAGTTGTCTTGGTCTTCACTCTGGTGGGGTTACTTTGGATTTCTACTCTAAACGTTCCAGGTGGTGGCTGGAGGTAAAGAATGTACTGCAGCTGGAATTTTAATGGAGAAATCATTTCACATCATTTTAATGTCACCCTATATAAACAAAAAAAAAAAAGCACTTTTACATTGAAATACATAGTCTATTTGAGTTTAAAGTCACACCACCACCATATTTCTGTATTTGATACTCTACAGAAAATTAATAGCATGCTTACAACTGACCGTTTTACAAATGAAGACATATTTGTAATGCGTGAATATCAGATTTCCTAATGTTTGCTTTGATTTGTAAACTATTTACTTAATATGCGTTTTCCCGTAATTTCGTTACTGTATGTTTATCGATCATTGTTCTGCACTCCCTTGCTGTTGTTTTGTACTCAGTATTATATACGTTACTACAGAGTACTGACTGTTCTTTTTGACATTTTAATCCTCTCTACTATTGTCCTGCTTTCTTTCTCAAATGTAACTCTGAAACTGTGGTTGAAATGCATTTATTGTGGATCAGCCCACTACCCCTGTAAACAAACATCAATCAATCAATCAATGAAGCTCACACATGAATCTCAGATATGTAAATCTGTGGGAGCAAGTAAAATATGCTTGTTTTACTGCAATGCTTTAATATTACAGAAAACACATTTTCTGTCAAAAAAGTATTATTTTAGATCTGATTTCATTCAGTTAAAAATTGACTAAAGCTGACAAAATGTCAACAATACAGATTTATTGTGAACAAAACGTTAAAAGTGGAACACTATCCAACACCATGGCATAAAGGAATAAAGCCCCGACGAGAGCTCAGGTGGCCAAATGGGGGGTTAGCATCTCGGGCTTCTGAGGCACTGAAAGAGGAAGGATGAACATGCCTATCTTCGTGGGGGGCGGGTGCTCACCTGCACCCTCCTCACCACTAATCCCTTCCTCATCATTTTTCTGTGATGAAGGCTGGGAACATGGAAAGGAGCATTGTCCTTAATAGATAAGGGTGTAGGACATTGGCTGAGTTGCCTTGGAGGCAAGATGATACGCTTAGCTATTGAATGTTAACAGGTGAGCATGCAGGGGAATTAGGAAGTTAAGTCATAAGGAAAAAACCCTCAGCAGCAACATGGCACTGCACTGGAATGCCTCAGTCCCCTTACTGGCTCTAACCATGAGTCGCAGTAAGTCTTGGTGAGTAGGAGACCCTGGGTGCGGAGAGGTTAGAGCAGCAGCCGATGGTCAGCTGTGAGGAAGAAGAGAAGTAGAACATTTAAAGAGCTGTAACGGACTGTTGGCAATACCAAGCAGTTAGTACAGGAGTGTATCTCTTTGCACTATTATAGCCAACTTTTCATAATAATATTTCTTTTATTTATTTATATATGTATGTTTTTTACGGAGTAGAGACACATGACCAGTTGCAGCCTCAGTCCAGATTGCATGGCGTGACAAGAGAAAACAGAATGAATATACAATAATAGCTGCTAATGAAAAACATAATGGCTTTAGTGTATACATACACAAGTATGTCACAGAAGTTTAAAAGTTGACATTACATATTTTATTGAAAGAAAACAACATGCTGTATCTAAGCTAACTAAAGTATGAGGTTATTTAGATTTATACACAGCAGATTAACTGCAACTTAGAGTGAAGTCAGAGCAGAAGAATTTTATATTTGTGATATGATCTGTATTGTGGCACTTACATATGTTTTCTTTAATTGAAATAATTTGAATTTGGTTTGGAATATTGAAGAGCTGGACATTTCCTGTAGGTTTGAAGGGAAGAAGACCTACAGTTTAGTCACACGAACAAAGAAACTGATCAGAGCAGCGGAGATTACTTTTAGGGGTCTGGAGTATTTGGAGTGAAATGGATTGGTTTCTGAGGTTGTAACAGGAGACAGTTGTGAGTCGTCTCGTGGCAAGTGGTGATGGATATCCTGATGTATAAGATTAAGAATCAGTGAGCCAAGTCAGGTTTATTAAATGCATAGCTTTCAAAACCTTTGCTCAAAAATTAGAGACAAATCCAAATACAGTGGGGGTAAAGGCTCAAAATCAAGGACAATTTTATTTATTTAACATTTCAGTCATTTTTATTCTTTTGTTAACCACGGTGGAACATTGATTACCCTGGACCTTTTCCAGAGTCAGACTAAATGTCCATAACTATTATGATATACTGAAAACAGTAGTTTAAAACCATAACAGGAAAATCTAAAAGCATTACTAGCAAAACATGTTAGAAGATTTACTATGGTATCACAACAGAAGAAATAAAATAAGTATTAATAGGTGCAGACATTCAATAAAACAGTGTATTTACCACATGCAGAAAATGTATTAGAAAAGGACAGATTGGGCAACATTTGCAAGCAAACAATTATATGGCTGCCTGCTGGAGTTTTAAAAATAGACAATGAGCAAGGAAGTAATTTTATTCTCTTTCTTTGTGTTTGTACTTAGTTTCTTTGGCCATTTAGATCTTTCTTCTGCAGTGTCTGTTCTGTTTTTGCAATTTAGTTACCACTTTGATCTTCCGTTTTGAGAATTCTGCAAGCCTAAAGTTTTCCCTAGCCACCCACTTGTTTTCTGTTGTGCATTTTAAACTTGGTGGCTTTTGAGTTCCCCACTCCTACTCTACATGAACCTTTAGCAGCCACTTTCCATCTTATCATCTGCTCATTCTACTGGCCACTGAAAGATCAAGCTGGGTATGGCATCCCCTTAGAATATATCCTCTGTTTCATACCACCCCACTCAGTCAGTGCATACTGAAATATTCAGTGTTTTATTCCCTTCTTTATAGCTTATATTTGAAATCTATAACATCTGAGACTAGATTACCAATCACTGGAGAGCTTGGGAACTGCTTTTCAAGAAATAGGTTCGGATTGGTGCTTCTATTTTGCTACTGGTGAAAGAAGAACTAGAGGGTCATTTTATTATTTCTGAAGACTGCTGACATATTTTCAAATTAATGATTGCATTTTTCTGCATTTTTTTCAATACAAAGTGTATTTCTTTTTCCTTATTCTAGCTTCTGTTAGTGTGCTTTGAAATCACTTTTATTGTATTAAATTTATTCCATCTGCACTTCATTATTTAACTGATTGCTTCTGTTTTACTGCATTTAAAGATTTTTTAAGACTTTCGATAAAAAAAAATGCTTGTCTTCCCTACGTGTTGCCTTCTGAACTATTTTTTAAACTGCCTTGCTGTAGGATGATTCAGTCAAGGAATATGTTGTTTTGTTACTGCATTGCATTGACAGTTCCTTTTTTGTTGTGTTTTTACATTAAGAGGACCAGATCACCCATATTATGGCAGAAGGTGTTTGCCTGGGCCGTCTGAGTTGGGAAGCACTCCAGAAAAGCTGAAAGTGTAGTTGTTTATTCACCAGAGGGCTCAAGAGTTAGATTTCAGTTGCTATAAATTAGGCACATTTGCAAGTAGCTGCTCACTGTACAGTCGTGGATAGCAGTGCCCTGTATGGATATAAATGCTTGGACAGTAAAGCTTACCTACATAACTAGCATTAGGACTGTAGCCTGCAACTTAGTGAGGCACTGCATGGAGTCAAACTTAGAACAGCTAGCATGCACTTATAACAGCACTAATAACATATTGTAACATATCTAACTCTAGTCCCTAACCCTAGAGACCAGCTTAGGAGACCTCTGTATAGCCCAATCCGCAAACAGTAATAGCCTACCCTAATTGAGATCCAGACAACAATTTTCACATGTCTACATAGCCAGCTTGGTAGATATGGGAATCCTGAGACAATGTAATAATTCTCATGTTCACAGACAACCTTTTAATCCCTAAACAAACTAACCCAATATGTGATAGATATGCATATGCAATTTCCTTGAAGGCAAAAATCTCACTTACAAACAAAGTTGTCAAGAACACACACACAGATACTACATCCACCAAACATAGTGTCCACCACACACATAGACCAACTTTTGAGGAGGTACTACAAAACAATCTTCGCAAACATTCTAAACCTTCAAAATGCAACACCTGTCCTCAGCAATTGCTAAAGCACACACCAAACAACCGACATATGCTACACCCAATGGAACCCCAAGAACGAAGCCTGTAAAGCAAACACTTTACCCAGGACTCCTATCATATGTATGGCACACAGATGCCCAACTCACCAAACTGGACAAGGAGAAGGTAACAGTTGCTTATCTGGAGACACACACTCAAGTCAGTGCACAACAGGTATCAGTATGATTTTATCGTAGTCTATGTTGGTGCAAATGGCCTGAGACATGCCTCACTGGACTATATGAAGAGAGACATTATGGATTTCTCTGAATATGCTTCTCAGACAGTATGTGCCATGCACTGGGCAGCATTCCACCTTCACCAAAGATGATACCACAGTATGAACAAAAAAAAATGGCTTTAACTATTGGTTTAGTTTCTGGTGTCATTTCAGGGGGATTCAATAATTGTCAGCATGGGAGGACTTGTTTAACAGACAGATGGTCTTCACTTGTTCCCCCTGGGCTTTCAAATATTGGCTAAAACTTTATTCACCCTCTTAGAGCCTTTTTAGGCTATGCCAAATTGACAAAACTACCAACTTAGCAAATAAAACCCAAAGGAACCTAAAGGTGTTCCTGCTCAATGCTAGGAGTCTTAAAAGAAACTCAAGAAACCCTATAAGCTCTCCGCACTCTGGTGAATAAAGACATCTGTGCCATTACTGAGACATGGTTTAAAGCCACAGAAATTACTCCTACAGTGCAAGGCTTCAGTGCTTTCCACACATTTAGACCATCAGCTTGAAAGACACAAACTAAAGGTGGAGGTGTTTCGATCTACATTAGCAAGAAGTATATCTCTAGGATGGTTAAACAGGGTGATGCCCTGGAGTTCATCCATGTGCAAATCACCAGAGAGAAAGTCTGTTACCATATCCTAGCAAGCTATAGGCCAGCATGTATACCCCAAGAATCCCATAACCTGTACCTAGAACTGCTGGAGGCACTCACCATCTAGTGAAATACCCTATTCATGGAAGACTTCAACTACCCCTCTATAGACTGGGAAACATACACTGCCTCCAACTTCTAGGTGCAGTGTTTCCTGGACTTTATTAAGACAAATACACTTGACCAAATAGTACACACTCCAACCAGAGGTTCAAACACACTAGACCTAGTATTCACCAATATGGGACAGCTCTGCACCCTCCCCATGTCATATCCTCAATGATGAAGTCAGATCACAAAGCGGTCTCCTTCAAAATAAAAATAAACATGGAAAACCAGCAAAACATGTATAAGTTAGGAGCTATTCTAAAGCAAACTACATCCTATGAAGCGACAGTTTGTCAAAATTAATTTCCTCTCTGAACATCAAGTTTACAGCAATCTATGCAAAATTGTTCAGAGACCCTGTACAACCATGCAAATGGGTGCATAGAGGCTTCTGTACCTACCAAAATTAAGCCCAAAACAACCCCCAAAAACAAACCACACAGGTAGAATGCTAATCTCAACAGGGTATATAACAAAAGGAAAAAAAATCATGGTCAAAATCAGAAAGTGCAATTCTCATAATGACAAGAGCAAACCAATTAAACCAAACAGGAAACTAAGAGGACTAATTAAATGTAACAAGGCCAGTTATAAGGTCAAGATAGCCTCTCAGGCGAAGGACAACTACAAGGCCTTCTAAATGTTACCTTAAAGGTAACACACAGCAGTGTGCTGAACTGGTTGTACAGGGTTCCACCTTCACCAAGCAGACTGATATAGACAATCCACTGGCTGACAAATTTGTCTCAAACTTCTTCCCCTACTCTCTCCCTGCCTCCCGCTATGAAATCCTTACTAGCATACCCCCATATATTAGCAGGGAGCAAGTCATGGTGACACTTACTAAGGACAAAAATACAGCCTCAGTGGGCTCAGACAATATCCCAGTTTGCCTCCTAAATAGTTTGAAACATGACCTAGCAGGACCACTTGAGGCACTGTTCACCTACAGCCTCCAAACAGGTTACATGCCAGGTGAAAGAAGGACTGCAATGGTCATATCATAAGGGTGGACCAACAACTGACCCCAGAAACTATAGACTCATAGTCCGACAAGTCTAAAATGCAATGCCATGGAATAAAGTATCATGGAAATGATCATCAATGACAGTGGCAACCTGGAAACACTGGACCCATCCCAGTTTGGCTTTGTTAAGGGTAGGTCTTGTCTACTTAACCTGGTAGACTTCTTTGAGAGGGTCATCAAGGCTACAGATAAAGGGAAAACGGTGCATACTGCCTACCTTGACCTGATCTGGCCAAGGCATTTGATAAAATACTCAACTCAGATATTTTATTTTTTGTTTTATTTGACATTTGTTTATCAGGAAAGTCCAATTGGGATAATATCCCATTATCAGTTGAGTTCTAGGGAGAAAAGCCCCGCATTTACATAATATGATTACAGTTAAATAAAGTTATTATAAGCCTAATACTGAAGAATGACACACTAACTAAGTTAAAATTCAGCTTCAGATCATACAGGGTGAACTTACTCATACATACTATAAATATTTGGACCGTTATAACAAGTTGAAAAAGAACATTGTCAACACATAACATATTCAGAAGTTGCAGTGCACAGAGAAGACAAACACACTGAGCACACTCTTTGGAACAGAAATGGCTAGATAATATAGACTAAGCAAAAATATATTTCTTCTTGGTCCAAGAGATAGATTTTACTAATTCCTTCTCTCTGAACATAGTCAAAGTATGCTGATGGTGGAAGGACTGAGGGACTAGTGCAGGAACAGAGCCAGGTTTTATTTAGGCAGTCTTTTAGTAGTTATTTGAAGTTGGAGAGGTTACAGGTAGATCTAATTAGCAGAGGTATAGAATTCCATTTTTTGTGACAGATTATTTTAATACAGACTTTGCCCGGAGAATTGTTAGGGTTTATATATGCTGAGAAAATGTTCATTAGATTGAAGTAGTCTATTAGGCTAATAGGAATGGAGAACAGGAGTAAAACAAGGGCAGTCGTTGCCTTTGTGAATAACATTGTATGCAGTGATAGGTTGTATGTAATCTAAGTTTGAGCCAGTTCAAAGCCTTAAGGACAGTACACTGGTGGCTGCAGTATTGTTTGTTGTGGCAACTTTTGCAACTTTATTATGGGATGCCGCAGACAATTTTTAACTGTAGCCTCCAAGATGGTTAAGATAGATGCACCATATAAAAGAAATGGAAGAAGGTAGGTAGTGGCAAGAGTGATTTTGGTGGTGTTGCTACAGAAGTTTTATTCCTGTAGAGCAATCCTAATTTTTGGTGAATCTTTTTTATATTATTTTGAACATGCAGGTCAAATGTAAGGTTATCATCTATAATCACTCCAAGAACTTTTGTATGGGAGACTACTTCAATTTCAGTTTTGTTTAGTGAAAAGATTTTGAAATTTGCTTTATCGGGTATGTGTGTGTGTGTGTGTGTGTGTGTGTGTGTGTGTGTGTGTGTGTGTGTGTGTGTGTGTGTGTGTGTGTATTTTTAACACTCTTAGAACTAGGCATAAATCCCTTTATAATGCACTGGATTGCTGGCTGGCTCACAGATAAGACTTAAAAAGTCAGGATTGGTGAGACCGCCCCCACCAGGAGACCGGTCACCAGCAGAGTGCCCCAGGGCTCCATTTTAGGCCTGGTCCTGTATGGCATCTACTTCTTATAAGTCAGGGCTAATGTCAAAGACCTCTGGCTCACCAAGTTCGCAAATGACTGTAAATTGGGAACTATCATAGATTCACCCCCATGACATCAACATCCTACAAAAGGATCTAGCACAAACAAGTGACTAGTGCCAAAGCCTTAGATTAATACTCAGTGTGAAGAAATACATTATATAGTTCCCTTTGTGAATTCATCCACTCAAGCTAATTACTCCATCAATAAAACACAACTAAGAGTTGACCTGATAATTATGGATCTGAAAACATATGCAGACAGTAATCTGGCCTTCAACCTACAGGTAGCCAAGTCCAAGATAGTAAGAAAATCATTCTATGTCACCCACTTTATAAGCAAATGTATGCCATCCAGGTCAAAGGAAGTAATAGTGCCACTCTACTCAGTCCTTATCAGACCCATCATTGAGTACAATGCCCCCTTTGGCAGGTATCTAACCAGATACTTGCAACAGTTGGAATACCCTCAATGATTCCTCACCAGGAATCCAGGGTATGAATACCTTGCCCTACATAGATCACCTTAAGGGTCTATCTTTGTACTCAGTCTCCTACAGGCAACTGAGAGACTATCTATGCCTGGCATACATGGCATCCTCATATACAGCTCTGATGGATCTCTTGCACAATCACAAAATGAGCAGCACCAGAAACACTGGATCCAAGGATCTGAACTTTGCCTACAACATAAATACAACATGCTGGAGAGACAGATATGTGTCACAAAGGATCCCTATGGTATGGAATAAGCTCCCTATCTACATGAAGCAGATTTCATCCATGACCTTATTCAAACAAAACCTTGATCACTGGATGGGAAATCAAGAATTCAACCCCTGACTGGCTTCCATGTCTCTGATGGACAGAGGTTGACAGCAACTGAATTAATCCCCAGTTAACATGTCCCTCCCTTATAACCCTTAGATATCTTCTTACTAACATATCCAACCATATAGGCCTACAAGGAATCAGGGACAAAAATGGATTGGATTGCATAGCTAGTCTTGTAAAGACCTTGGTGGTTATTAACCTAGTATAAACCTATGACCCTATGAACTTATGAACCCATGAATTCATTTTGTGATGGGTTCTAAAATGTCAGTTCATGAACTAAGTTCTCAAATTAACCAGTAGAAGATATTTCCTCTACAACTAGTTCCACTAGAAAACAGTGATAAAGTTCTCACCACAAGTCAGGTAACCTGATGTTAGTTACGGGCTTAGACTAGACAACTACTGAAGCTGGTTTGAGGGAAGATAATAAATGAATGGAATTCACCTGCTCATCTACCTTTGAAAAGAGGAGTGAAGAAAATGTCTCTGGGAATACTTTAGACCAGGGATCACACTGGAGATCTCAACTGCAAGGTGGCCAAGGCCACTGATACACTCCTACAGAGGTGTGAAAGTGCATAATGGTGGTCCATTGCATGGTTAACCTTTTAGAGTCTTCTGCAATCATAGTGGGATAGCAGTGCTCAGTACAAAACATCCCCTAGCAAATGGATGACAGCTTCTGCTCTCATTTTTACCTGTCTCTAACCCTAAGGAAGGAAGGAATAGGCCATACAGGTCTCACCTCAGGAAGGGAAGGAAAGGGTCATAGAGCTCACACCTCAGGGAAGGGAAGGAAAGGATCATAGAGCTCACACCTCAGGGAAGGGAAAGAAAGGATCATAGAGCTCACACCTCAGGGAAGGGAAGGAAAGGGTCATAGAGCTCACACCTCAGGGAAAGAATTGGTTCATTGGGTAGTATGAGAGAGGACTGGGACAAAAAAGTTACATAATCTAGCAAACAAACTAAATCCGCATCCATTTTATTTATTGCTTTCTTATTTTTTTAACATTTCAGTACCATTTCCATTAATTGGTTATGTTTCTACTGAACAGGAATGTTTTTCCAAAAACTGAAAACTGGCTAAAGGAATCTAAAGCAATCTAAACTATTCCTAAATCCTAAAAAAAGTAAGCTAAAGATATTTTCACCTCTAACCCAGCAATCAAAGTATTGCTAATTAAAAATATTACTAGGCAAGTACAATAGAACTGAGCTAGTAAAAAACTATTGGATATAATAACTGGCCAAAGATTATCCAATATGCTGTGCAATAAAATAAATAAAAGAATAAATACACTATTACTTCTTTATAAAATCAAACCTTTTTTATCAGACCAGTCATGTAAGAGCAGAGCTCAAACCTATATACTTCGTAGTCTCCTGTGTGCCTTGTCAGTTTTGACTAACCTACAGTCCTCGCAGATAGCCAAAACGGAGCAATCATATAAAATTGCAAAGTTTCCAAATAATCACATTAACTGAACAAATCACTGTCTTGCTCTTTAGCTCATTAGCATGGTCAAAGCTACCTAATCTATTAGCCTACACTCGCAATAAGACTGCCCACAACATACATTACTGCCCAGTCAGATGTTCTGCTACCAGCCAGTTATTAAACTGGTACTCACCTCACAGAGAGCTGTGTTCACTGAAATCACACTTAGTGTTTTTTTTTTAATCCTAAGGTTGACTGCCTATAATCTGTATACAGTACACTGCTAAAATGTGGAATTGTCTCCCAACAAACAACAGAAATATCTCACCTCATCTATTATTTGAAACCTCCACACACCCCTCTAACTAAATATACCAACTCCGGGATCGCACTACAGTGGGAAAAAGGGCTGAAGTGGTCATTTGGAGATTAGTGTTTTTGCTGTTTATTGGTAGACGAATACGTGTTCAATGAACACATTTTTTGATAACGTAATATAGACCCTAAAATTACACCATAAACAAACTATAAATAGCTCAGTGTTATGAATATTTTTGTTCCTGTTAACTCAAGGTAATTGTCTATGAAAATGCATGTAATGTAGAGCTTTTCCTTCCTGGGAATCTGCTGCAAAGGGGCTTTGCCCAGTCAGACGTTCCCAATAATCAAAGTAATCAGAGGAAAATAAGTAAATAAGTACATACATTAGTAAATAAGTACACACATAAGTAAGTTAATAAGTACATATAAAGTAAGTAAGTAAATAAGTACATACATTAGTAAATAAGTACATACATAAGTTAATAAGTACATATAAAGTAAGTAAATAAGTAAATAAGTACATACATTAGTAAATAAGTACATACATAAGTAAGTTAATAAGTACATATAAAGTAAGTAAGTAAGTAAATAAGTAAATAAGTACATACATTAGTAAATAAGTACACACATAAGTAAGTTAATAAGTACATATAAAGTAAGTAAATAAGTACATACATTAGTAAATAAGTACATACATAAGTTAATAAGTACATATAAAGTAAGTAAGCAAATAAGTAAATACGTACATACATTAGTAAATAAGTACATACATAAGTTAATAAGTACATATAAAGTAAATAAGTAAATAAGTACATACATTAGGAACTAAGTAAATAAGTACATACATATGTAAGTTAATAAGTACATATAAAGTAAGTAAGTAAATAAGTAAATAAGTACATACATTAGGAACTAAGTACATACATAAGTAAGTTAATAAGTACATATAATGTAAGTAAGTAAATAAATAAGTACATACATTAGTAAATAAGTACATACATAAGTTAATAAGTACATATAAAGTAAATAAGTACCTACATTCGGAACTAAGTAAATAAGTACATACATAAGTAAGTTAACAAGTACATATAAAGTAAGTAAGTAAATAAGTAAATAACTACATACATTAGGAACTAAGTACATACACAAGTAAGTTAATAAGTACATATAAAGTAAGTAAGTAAATAAGTAAATAAGTACATACATTAGTAAATAAGTACATACATAAGTAAGTTAATAAGTACATATAAAGTAAGTAAGTAAATAAGTACATACATAAGAAACTTAGTAAATAAGGAAATAAGTACATACATAAGTAAGTGAATAAGTACATATAAAGTAAGTAAATAAGTAAATAAGTGCATACATTAGTAAATAAGTACATACATAAGTAAGTTAATAAGTACATATAAAGTAAGTAAATAAGTAAATAAGTACATACATAAGAAACTTAGTAAATAAGTACATACATATGTAAGTTAATAAGTACATATAAAGTAAGTAAGTAAGTAAATAAGTAAATAAGTACATACATTAGGAACTAAGTACATACGTAAGTAAGTTAATAAGTACATATAATGTAAGTAAGTAAATAAATAAGTACATACATTAGTAAATAAGTACATACATAAGTTAATAAGTACATATAAAGTAAATAAGTAAATAAGTACCTACATTAGGAACTAAGTAAATAAGTACATACATAAGTAAGTTAATAAGTACATATAAAGTAAGTAAATAAGTAAATAAGTACATACATTAGGAACTAAGTACATACATAAGTAAGTTAATAAGTACATATAAAGTAAGTAAGTAAATAAGTAAATAAGTACATACATTAGTAAATAAGTACATACATAAGTAAGTTAATAAGTACATATAAAGTAAGTAAGTAAATAAGTACATACATTAGTAAATAAGTACATACATAAGTAAGTTAATAAGTACATATAAAGTAAGTAAGTAAATAAGTAAATAAGTACATACATTAGTAAATAAGTACATACATAAGTAAGTTAATAAGTACATATAAAGTAAGTAAGTAAATAAGTAAATAAGTACATACATTAGGAACTAAGTACATACATAAGTAAGTTAATAAGTACATATAAAGTAAGTAAATAAGTAAATAAGTACATACATTAGGAACTAAGTACATACATAAGTAAGTTAATAAGTACATATAAAGTAAGTAAGTAAATAAGTAAATAAGTACATACATTAGGAACTAAGTACATACATAAGTAAGTTAATAAGTACATATAAAGTAAGTAAGTAAATAAGTAAATAAGTACCTACATTAGGAACTAAGTAAATAAGTACATACATAAGTAAGTTAATAAGTACATATAAAGTAAGTAAGTAAATAAGTAAATAAGTACATACATTAGGAACTAAGTACATACATAAGTAAGTTAATAAGTACATATAAAGTAAGTAAGTAAATAAGTAAATAAGTACATACATTAGTAAATAAGTACATACATAAGTAAGTTAATAAGTACATATAAAGTAAGTAAGTAAATAAGTACATACATTAGTAAATAAGTACATACATAAGTAAGTTAATAAGTACATATAAAGTAAGTAAGTAAATAAGTAAATAAGTACATACATTAGTAAATAAGTACATACATAAGTAAGTTAATAAGTACATATAAAGTAAGTAAGTAAATAAGTAAATAAGTACATACATTAGGAACTAAGTACATACATAAGTAAGTTAATAAGTACATATAAAGTAAGTAAGTAAATAAGTAAATAAGTACATACATTAGGAACTAAGTACATACATAAGTAAGTTAATAAGTACATATAAAGTAAGTAAGTAAATAAGTAAATAAGTACATACATTAGTAAATAAGTACATACATAAGTAAGTTAATAAGTACATATAAAGTAAGTAAATAAGTACATACATTAGTAAATAAGTACATACATAAGTTAATAAGTACATATAAAGTAAATAAGTAAATAGGTACCTACATTAGGAACTAAGTAAATAAGTACATACATAAGTAAGTTAATAAGTACATATAAAGTAAGTAAGTAAATAAGTAAATAAGTACATACATTAGGAACTAAGTACATACATAAGTAAGTTAATAAGTACATATAAAGTAAGTAAGTAAATAAGTAAATAAGTACATACATTAGTAAATAAGTACATACATAAGAAACTTAGTAAATAAGGAAATAAGTACATACATAAGTAAGTGAATAAGTACATATAAAGTAAGTAAATAAGTAAATAAGTACATACATTAGTAAATAAGTACATACGTAAGTAAGTTAATAAGTACATATAAAGTAAGTAAATAAGTAAATAAGTACATACATAAGAAACTTAGTAAATAAGGAAATAAGTACATACATAAGTAAGTTAATAAGTACATATAAAGTAAGTAAATAAGTACATACATAAGAAACTTAGTAAATAAGGAAATAAGTACATACATAAGTAAGTGAATAAGTACATATAAAGTAAGTAAATAAGTAAATAAGTACATACATTAGTAAATAAGTACATACATAAGTAAGTTAATAAGTACATATAAAGTAAGTAAATAAGTAAATAAGTACATACATAAGAAACTTAGTAAATAAGGAAATAAGTACATACATAAGTAAGTTAATAAGTACATATAAAGTAAGTAAATAAGTAAATAAGTACATACATTAGTAAATAAGTACATTCATAAGTAAGTTAATAAGTACATATAAAGTAAGTAAGTAAATAAGTACATACATAAGAAACTTAGTAAATAAGGAAATAAGTACATATATAAGTAACTAAGTAAAAAAAAACACACGTAAGTAAGTAAATAAGTAAATAAGTACATACGTTCCAGGGATCTAAACCTTGTCATCACAATGAACAAAACATGCTGGCAGGATAGGTTCCTGATCCAGAGACTCCCCATACTCTGGAATAAACTGCCCATACATGTCAAGCAGAGCACCTCCTTGGCCCTCTTCAAAAGGAACCTTGATGATTGGATGGGAGAGAGGAAATTCACCCCGGGGATCACGTCAGTTGCCCTGCTAGACAGGAGTCCAGGGAAGTAAATATTGTGGGAAGAAATATCCAGGGAATTGTTAGGATTAGGCTTGTATAGGCCATAGGGCCGATATCCTGGTACCAGCCTATGAACCTTTATATAAGTAAGCAAGAAAATAAGTAAACAAGTACATACATAAGTATATTAGTAAATAAGTAACTAAGTACATACATACATAAGTAATTAAATAAGTAAATAACTACATACATAAGTACCTAAGTAAAAAAAGAATATGCATAAGTAAATAAGTAAATAAGTACATATATAAGTAAATTAGTAAATAAGTACACATATAAGTAAGTAAAAGTAGGGCAGCCACAGTGGTGCAGCAGTTAGCGTTGCCACCTCACAGCAAGAGTTCGATTCTCGGCTGGGGTGCCTTCTGTGTGGAGTCTGCATGTCCTCCCTGTGGTTGCTTGGGTTTTCTCCGGGTGCTCCGATTTCCTCCCACATCCCAAAGACATGCTGTAGGTGGATTGGACACTCTAAATTGGCTCTAGGTGTGAGTGTGTGCATGTGTGTGCCTTCTGTGGAAGGTTGGGCGCTGGGCTGGCAACTCGACACCGTAAAACTCCACTGACAATCATGAGCAGACAGATGATCCACTGTGGCGACCCCTAACTGGGAAAAGCCGAAAGAAGATGAATAAGTAAGTAAATAAGTACATACATAAGTACCTTAGTAAATAAGGAAATAAGTACATACATTAGTAAGCACGTAAAAATAAAATACATAAGTAAGCAAATAAGTAAATAAGTACATAAATAAGTAAGAAAATAAGTAAATAAGTACTTACATAAGTAAATCAGTAAATAAGTAACCAAGTACACACATACATAAGTAAATAGGTACATATATAAATACGTAAATAAATAAATAAGTACATGCATCAGGGAGTCAATTAACCAAACGTTGATTATCAGAAACATCAATTGTCTAAACCAAGCCTTCTAAAGTTGTCTAATAGGAAAAGTCATAAAGTCTGAATATGTAAACATCATATGTATTTGCTTGTGCATGTGTTTTTAGCTTGTAGCCTGCTCGTGTGTGAAAAAATATTCATTATTGTCCACTGGAATCACATAATGGTTGAAAAGTGTATTCCCTACATACAGAAAAAACAAGATCTTAGACGTTTTTTGTCTGGTTCAATGTATGTTTGATTATCTGAACAATTTGATTAGCCGAATTACCTTAGGTCCAATTAGTTTGGATAACTGACTCTCTACTGTATATAAGTAAATAAGTTCATATATACATACAGAAGTAAGTAATTAAATAAGTAAATAAGTACATGCATAATTAAGTAACTAAATAAGTATACACATTAAGTAACTAAGTAAGTAAATAAGCACATACAATAAATAACTAAGTAAATAAGTAAATATATACGTACACCAAACAAAGCACAAAGACCATGTACAAACAAAGTCCAAACAAAAGCTGGTTCAGGTGGATCCACGATAAAACTGTACTTTATTGAACTTTACTAAATAAAAAAGATAAACGCTTTTGTTCACTTCTAATGAACTTCATCAGATAATCCTATACATGTTTGCCCTAATACACTCAAAAACAATTCCATTGGTCAATCCACACACACGCCCTACCTTAAAGCAGCACATTCCTTTTATCCAATATTCACCATACAAAAATATCTAAAATATATAAATATGTTATGTAAAGCATATAAAATACAAAACTTCAATATAGGAACACACAACTCATATCTAATAACAGGCTTAAATTAAAAATAGCCAGTAAAAGGCAATAGAAATAATTATTTATAAATACTTGAGTATAGGATTATCTGATGAAGTTCATAAGAAGTGAATGAAAGTGCTTATCTTCTTTATTTATTAAAGTTCAATAAATTACAGTTTTACCGTGGATCCGCCTGAGCCAGCTTTTGTTTGGACTTTAAATACATAAGTAAATAAGTAAATGAGTACATACATAAGTAAGTAAGCAAATAAGTGCATAAATAAGTAAATTAGTAAATAAGTAAATAAGTACACAGTTAAGTAAATAAGTGCATGCATTAGTAAATAAATGCAAATTTGTTTTTCCGCCTTACTGAACTAGAATAGTCCAGTCTTCAGAGTTTGCTGATCTCTGGGCTTTGTCTTGGTTCCTGTGCTGTTCCATATCCTTATTTGGATAAAAGGAAGCGTCTTTGTTCACCAGTGGGAGTGGGGAGCACTGAGCAGCCTATTTGTCCCTAGAGGAGTGGTTCCAGCCAGAAACTTGTAGTCTATTGGTCATTTTGGATCAATTCCTAGCTCTTTTCAGCCCCCTGTAATAAAGCCCGCTTTAGCGTGCTTTTTCGCTTGTATTCAACTCAGCACAGCTCCTCGTGGTGTCATGCAGAGTTCTACAAGCAGCAGAGAGCAAAATAGTGACTTTTTCCTGATTTAAGTATTTTTTTCTGGCTTTTTGATTATTTACTGCTTAGCGACTGCATTTTCGCCTGTTTATACAGCTCTGCATTCTATTTAAACTGTTTTTGTGTTGATTAACTGTTTTGCACTTTTAAAAAAAGTTATTTGTTGCTTAATTTTACCTGTAGGCTAACACACTCAAGTGTGCTAGCCATTTAAAAGCATTTACTGTCTGTTTTCTAAAAAAAAAAAAAAAAAAAAAATCTTGTTTTCCCACCTTACTGAACTAGAATAGTCCAGTCTTCAGAGTTTGCTGATCTCTGGGCTTTGGCTTGGTTCCTGTGCTATTCCATATCCTTATTTGGATAAAGTGAAGCTTCTTTGTTCACCAGTGGGAGTGGGAAGCACTGAGCAGCCTATTTGTCCCTAGAGCAGTGGTTCCAGCCAGAAACTTGTAGTCTATTGGCCATTTTGGGTCAATTCCTAGCTCTTTTCAACCCCCTGCTATAAAGCCCGCTTTAGCGCGCTTTTGCGTGATTTAGCACGGAGTTGCCCATAAAGCACCTTCGGGCAGCGCCGGTTAAACAAGGTTAAACTATTTCTGGCTCTGTAAAGTCTGCTCTTCAATTTTTCCCTTAGAATTTCTCTACTTGCAATCTAAACAGTCTATTCTCCATCTCAAAAGCTCAGCACTTGCTCCTAAAGCATTTTTATATAGGTAAAGTATTTATATACTAAACAAAGTACTACATTAGCCTAGAATCCCCTTGAGTACCCATTTCCCTATTGGTCCCTTCTGACTCAGTTACACAGCAAACTTTTTCACTTTTTCTAGCATGTCGAAGGGTCAGTTGCTAGCGTCCTCTCCTGTTCAGCTGGTGAATCTGGGCATCTTGAGGCAATGTTACAATTGCCTCATGTACACAGACAACCCACTCCTTCTTCCACAAAACACAAATACATGTGAGAGATGCAACTATATAGCCAAACTGGAGGCTGAGCTCCCTCGACTCAGGACTGGCAAGACCAGACAGGAGGAGAAGGAAACCACGCACACCACAAACCCAGTTTCACATGGAACTATCACAACTGCAAAACAAACACATAAACAAACAAAGACATACTAGGAGGCACTGATCAAAAATCTACCAAAACTACAGAGGCCTCCAAAGCAGACACCCAAGCAACTGCCACCTCAAGACATAAGACATGCAACACATAGTTCTCAAAGTCAGTGTGCTAAACAGTCACAGCCCTTAAGGCCAAACACAATGCCAGACACACTTGTTATAGGTGACTCCATAGTCAGACACACTGACGTCCCACTCACCAGACTGAACAAGGAAAAGATCACAGTAAGCTGCCTGTCAGGTGCTAGAATCCGCCACATAACACAAGCACTCAGGTCACTCCACAGCAAGTACAAGTATGACTCAGTCATTGTCCATGCCGGTGTGAACAACCTGAGACGTACCTCCCTGGACTACATGAAAAGAGATATAGAGGAGCTCTCAGATTATGTAGCCCAGGCCGGTATGACCCTGACCCTGAGCAGTATCCTACCCTCACCAAGAATGATGCCACAATACAGAGACAAAATGATCAGCTTTAATAATTGGCTTAATTACTGGTGTCATTCTAAGGGGATCCAATGTCTGTCTGCCTGGGATGACATGCTTGACAAGCCACGCTGCTTCGCAAGGGATGGCTTGCACCTGTCACCCCTGGGTTTCCGGATATTGGCAAAGGCTCTTGCCACCCCCATAGTGCCTTTTTTAGGCAAGGCTCAAATGATAAACCTACCGCCCTAGAAAACAAAAATGGAGAAAAACTAAGGGTAATACTGCTCAATGCCAGAAGTCTAAACCTCAAGATGCACGCCCTCGAAGCCCTCATCAGTATGGAGAACATCGATGTCTGTGCTGTGACTGAAACCTGGTTCAAGGCTCCTGAGAGCAACCCAGCACTATCAGGTTATACCTCATATCATGCGTTCCGGCCCCAAAATCCAGACCGAACCACAAAAGGAGGGGGAGTATCCATATTCATAAAGGATACCCACACCTCCAGGTTAGTGGCAACGTACGAAGCATCGGAGACCATCCAGGTGCAATTAACCATAGGTAAAACTGCCCTACAGTTTGTAGCATGCTACAGACCACCTACTCAAACTCAGGAAACCCACACAGCCTTCCTGAAGACACTGGAGAGTATGAATGTCTCTCCAAACACCATCATATTGGGTGACTTCAACTACCCAAACATAGACTGGGAACATTACTCAAGCCCCAACACCCTAGCCCAAAGGTTTCTGGAGTTCATAAACTCAAATGCTATGGAACAACTAGTCACCATTCCCACAAGAGGAGAAAATATACTAGACCTGATCATCACAAACATGGGGACAAAATGCTCCACACCGAAGTATATCCCTCATTGGTGAAATCAGACCATAAATTAATCTCATTGGAGATCCACATCCCGCCCCCACCCCCAGCAAAAAAGACCACAGTGAAGAACTTCTCAAAAGCAAACTTCACACTTCTTAAAACTGGAGTGGTATCCTTCAAGGCCCCCGGAGCCAGTTGAAACCACAACCCACGCTGCTGAAACCCTTACAAATGCCTTCTACGAGCACCTCCAGGAATGTATGGATCAAGCAATCCCTAATAAAATCAAGACCCTTTCCACCAAAGGCAGGCGCCCGGTCTGGTGGACCCCAGCCATAAACAAACTCTACAACAAGAGGAGAAAGCTACTACATGACAGAGCAAAATCCCTAAAAGGGAAGGCATCTCTGATCAATACTAGCAAAAAACTACGATCACTCATAAAATCATCCAAGGCCAACTTTGAGAGAAAAATCGCTAATGACACAAAAGACAATCATAAGGCCTTCTTTAGCTATGTTAGAAACCTGGGTGGAAACTCCCAGATATGCTCAGAATTAGTCCAAAATGATAAAAAAAATCACTGATCCCACAGACATTGCCAACATACTGGCAGACAGGTTCAGTGCAAATTTCTCCCCCCCCCCCCAAAAGGAGAAATATCTATCCCACCAGAGTCTAGCCTCCCAAACATCTCAGATGCCCAGGTGAGAGCTGCTCTCTCTAAAGCAAAAACACAGCATCAATGGGACCGGACGGTGTCCCCGGCTGTGTGCTACACGAACTCAATGAGGAACTAAACCCACACATAAGGCTGCTGTTTAATCTTAGCCTTACTACAGGATACGCCCAAAGAATGGCGACGGCAACTGTGGTCCCACTCCACAAAGGTGGTGCTTCTACGGACCCTGGAAATTACCGCCCCATAAGCTTGACGAGCCTTGTCTGCAAAGCTATGGAGAGGATCATAATGGAACTCATAAATAAAGACATTGGGGACCTACAGACACTGGATCCTACCCAATTTGGCTTTGTCAAGGGCAGATCCTGCCTCTTGAACTTGGTCGACTTTTGAAACAGTCACTAAGGCCATTGATGAGGGTAAGGCAGTTCACACAGCCTACCTTGACCTAGCAAAAGCGTTCGACACAATACCCCACTCGGGCATCATAGAAAAGCTCACCAGCTTAGATGTAAACCCATATGTCACAAGATGGGTTGCAAACTGGCTCAAGGACAGAACACATAGGGTTAGAGTTGCTGGTGCCATGTCAGACTCTAAGCCGGTCACGAGCGGTGTCCCACAGGGCTCAGTCCTGGGCCCCTCTTGTTCGGCATTTATTTTTCTGAAGTGCAGGCAAACATAGGGGATTGTGGCTGACAAAATTTGCAGATGACTGCAAACTGGGCACCATAATTGACACTCCATCAGACACAGACATCCTCCAGAGATGTCTCATAGAAATGGATAACTGGTACCAGAGCCATGGCCTTAAGCTAAATGCCAAAAAATGTATAGTCATACCCTTTGGGAAAAACAAGGTAACCCCTAATTACCACATAGGTGGTAATCCATTAAACACAGAAGAAGTTATCAGGGACCTGGGGACCCAAGTTGACAGTAACCTCTCTTTTGACACTCACATTGCCAAAGTGGTTAGGAAGACCTTCTACATTGCCCACCTGATCATGAAGGGATTCACATCCAGATCAGGAGAGGTCATTGTACCCCTGTACTCTTCACTTATCAGGCCAATGATTGAGTACAACGCCCCATTCGGAATGTACCTTACCCGACACCTGCAGCAGTTGGAAAGACCCCAAAAGTTCCTCACCAAAAGGATAAAGGGGCTCAAACATATGTCATATGATGCCCGACTGAAGAAACTCCAGCTCTATTCAGTCGCATACCGTCTGCTCAGAGGTGATCTGTGCCTGACATACAAGGCCATGTCCAACCCGGAATTAATGGACATGCTCCACCTCAAAAAATCCAAATCCACCAGAGCCACGAGCAAGAGACTTAAACCTCAACACTGATATAAATAGGACGTGCTGGAGGGACAGATTCATCACCCAGAGACTCCCTACACTATGGAACAGAATCCCAGTCCATGTGAGGCAGAGCCCCTCACTGACTCTGTTCAAGAGAAATCTTGATGAGTGGATGGGAGATCGTAGGTTTACCCCGGGAATCATCTCTGTGTCACTGCTGGACAGAGGCACAGCAAACTAATGGATATAGTATTCTCATCCTAAGGGGTGGTGAAAGCCACACACACTCTGGCTGGGCTTATAAATGCCCTAGGGCAGATAGCCTAGTATGAACCTATGAACCTATGAACCTATGAACATACACAAGTAAGTAAATAAGTACATACATAAGTAAGCAAATAACTAAATAAATGCATACACACGTAATTAAGTAAATAAGTACATACATAAGTAAATTAGTAAATAAGTACACAGATAAGTAAATAAGTACATGCATTAGTAAGTAAATGCAAATAAAGTATATATATAAGTAAAGTACATACAAGTTAATAAGTACATACATAAGTAAATAAGTAAATAAATTCATACACAAGTAATTAAAGTAAATAGTACATACACAAGTAAATAAATAAGTGCATACATAAATAAATAAGTACATACATAAGTAAGCAAATAAGTACATACACAAGTAAATTAGTAAATAAGTACACAGATAAGTAAATAAGTACATGTAAAGTAAGTAAATACGCAAATAAGTACATACACAAGTAATTAAGTAAATAAGTACATACACAAGTAAATAAGTGAATAAATACATACACAAGTAATTAAGTAAATAAGTACATACATAAGTAAATTAGTAAATAAGTACACAGATAAGTAAATAAGTACATGCATTATTAAGTAATGCAAATAAAGTACATATATAAGTAAGCAAATAAGTACATACAAGTAAATAAGTTCATATATAAGTAAATAAGTAAATAAATACAAACACAAGTAATTAAGTAAATAAGTACATACACAAGTAAATAAGTATATACATAAGTAAATAAGTACATGCATAAGTAAGCAAATAAGTACATACACAAGTAAATTAGTAAATAAGTAAATAAGTACACAGATAAGTAAGTAAATAAGTACATGTATAGTAAGTAAATAAGTAAATAAATACACACACAAGTAATTAAATAAAGAAATACATACATAAGTAAATAAGTACATAAATAAGTAAATAAGCACACACATAAGTAAATTAGTAAATAACTACACAGATAAGTAAGTAAATAAGTACATGCATTAGTAAGTAAATGCAAATAAAGTACATCTATAAGTAAGCAAATAAGTACATACAAGTAAATAAGTACATACGTAAGTAAATATGTAAATAAATACATACACAAGTAATTAAGTAAATAAGTACATATACAAGTAAATAAGTACATAAATAAGTAAATAAGTACATACATAAGTAAAGTACTTTGCATATTTTTTACCATCTTATGTGTAGTTTTTTTCTTGTAGTTTTGTAGATGCTGAACTGTCATTTCATGTATTTGATACTTTTTAGTAGTTTTTGAGTTTTTATTAGGATATGTTAGTTTTTTACTTTTAGTTATTTTTTCGTTGTTGATTTTTAATTAGCTTAACCTGAATCAGGTCCTCATTTAGCAATAATGCAATTTTACAGTTGTTGTTTTCTACATCTTTTCATTATTTTATTGATTTTTATTGCTCTAGTAAGAGCAATATTTAATTCCAGACGCTAGTTAATTTTGGTGGTTAATGATCTTTGTAGAGGACATTTTATGTGTGTGTGTGTGTGTGTGTGTGTGTGTGTGTGTGTGTGTGTGTGTGTGTGTGTGTGTGTGCAGTCTGCATTTTTGTTAAATTGTAGTGAATAGAAAACGTGAACCATGTTTCTGTTTTTTAAGCATATTATAATGAACAAAAGCTGTAGATTATGTATTACATATGTTTTTATTTTATTTAGCATTGTCTAAATTATACCACATGTATGCTTGTTTTGTGTGCGCTATTTCAGATGAGATAAGGTGTTTCCGGGGGTTGTCAGCAGATATTTTTTACATAGGCAGTGTATAAAGTTACTTCTTTCCTTTGTAAATAGATGTGAATGCAAGATGTAGTTCACATTTCAGTTGTTTTCTTCATTTGTTTTAGATGGTCTAGGATGTTTTTACAGAATGTCAGTGTGTTTGTATGCAAGGTATAATTCTTAACTTAGTTTTTGTTGGTAGGGTAAATATGACAGGTTTAGAAGCATTTCAGTGTCTTTAATAACATGCCAACAATGCAGATAAACAACTATGACATACTGTGCTGATGGTGCAGAGGGATAAAACCATGACTTTAATCCAGACAAACCAGGTTCAAACAGCAGATTGGACATTTAAGAGTGTGGCAAGAGAGATAATGGATGTGTCTGCTCTGGGGATAGTTGGTTCTGGCTTGTCTTAGTTACCATTGCAACTGCAATCCTCCCTGCTGGATGACAGAGACAGAGTCATACAGGTGAGGGTAAGTGTAGGGATGGAGTCATACGGGTAGGTAAGGATGCAAGGATCAAGTCATACAGAAGGTGACAGGTGCAGGAATCGAGTTCTACAGGTGGGGACCACTGCACTGATGAAGTCATACAGGAGGGTGCCAGTGCAGGAATGGAGTCATATAGGTGGAGGGATGACAAAGAAATGGTTACCCAAGTTTATGACAGTAGCCCTTGATGGCTGTGTATGGGGCAGTGTGGCCCAAACTGTTTGAATGGCTTGGTAGTCTGTGGTGATGTAGGTGCCTGCATCATCACTCATGGTGGTGGAGTTCATTAGGACCATCTATACAAAAATGCTGTCATGGCTGAGATGCTGGGGAAAGCACCAAACTCCTCAACATTTATCCGGATGATGGACACTCTGGGCAACTTTCATGTCAAAGCATCTTGGGGTGGAATGTAAGGTTACTCTGAGGAAACAAATGGGCTTAAGTCCAATGGGAGGAGGTGCATTGGTTTTCAAGCACAGGAGGAAAAGAACCTTGAACACATTGCTAACGGTATGCGAAGGGTATGAATAAATAAAAAAAGGTATACAGAGCATCCAAAACAGGGATTTTATCACATTCTTTATCTGGAGTCTATTGTTCAGATAAAATATATGCATGTGCGTGTGTGTGTGTGTGTGTGTGTGTGTGTGTGTGTGTGTGTGTGTGTATATATATATATATATATATATATATATATATATATATATATATATATATATTGGTCTACTACCGGAGATTGAAATTACACTATTTTGAAATCCAGTAGAAGATGCCCACTAATGAGAAAGTGCACTTCACCGAAAGTGCACTTTCGTAAACATCACTTGAGTGAATGGTTACAGACCTTAGGGTTAGGGCTTGAATTAAGGATGGTGGATAGCTAGTAGGACTATCCACTATCCTTAACCTAAACCCTAACCCTAAGGTCCATGATTACCACACCACAGTGGAGGAAATTGTATATCCTGCACGGTGCAGTAGTCACAGACCTATGTCCTACACTGTGGTGCTGTAATCACGGACCTTAGGGTTAGGGCTTGGGTTAAGAATAATGGATACCTACTAGAGCTATCCACTATCCTTGACCTGAGCCCTAACCCTAAAGTCCATGACTACCGCACCACAGTGGAGGACATTGCCTGTTCGTTCTAGTGGTATTCACGAAAGTGCACTTTCGGTGAAGTGCACTTTCACGTTAGTGGGCATCTACTACTGGATTTCGAAATAGTGCAATTTCGATCTCCAGTAGTAGACCCATATATATATACACACACACACACATATATATATATATATATATATATATATATATATATATATATATATATATATGTATTGCAGGGATACAAACACATACATGCAGATGCCACACACACACTTTTTTCCTGCTTCTTTTATTTTTATTTTTCAAGGTTATTTTTAATATCAATGCAGGGAATAGTGGTGATGTTTTAATGCAAAGGACTTGGAAGATGTCTGTAGAAATAGAATCTAATTATCCTTTCAGAAGGTAAAATTCTTAGCTGTTATTATAGATGATCAACTTAAGTTTGACCTACATGTAAATAATTGTGTCAGGAAGACTCATCTTAAACCGTGGGTCTCTTATACAAAAATAAAATATTTCTCACCAAGGAAGCTAAATTAAGCCTATCTCATGCTTTCCTCCTACCTAGTATACTGTACAGCTCTCAGATTCTCACAAATCTCAACTCCTCTCTCCTATCTAAATTAGAATCAGCATACAGTAAGGTAGCTAGGTTTGCAGCACAACAAACTTACAAATCCCAACACTGTCTCCTGTTAAAACACTTAAACTGATTAGAATTAGCTCGCTTGCTTCTCCTCTCTCAGCTCCAGATTATACACTCTATCCTATACCAGCCATCCTACTGTCCTTGGTCATCTCCTCTCATCACTCATTATTCTCCCAATAGATCTCTGCGAAGCTCTGACCAAGACCTACTACTGATCTACAAACCTAAGACTATAATTGGATGCAACATCTATAGCTACCATCCCTCCATTGCTTGGAACAGGCTCCCATTAGAAATTAGGTACCTCATACAACATAAACAATTCAAAGCATCTACGAAAGATCACTTATTAAGTCACTGGTCTTGCCACTGTACTCACCCTCCATAAGTCTTCTTACTATTCTAATGATAGTTAACAACCTGCCTACTACTTTTTTACCTCTATTTTCCCTTCTTATCTGTTTGTTCTTTCTTGCCTTCTTTACTTCTCTGTTATTTGGCATTTTCATCTATAAATAGTAAACTTCTTAGAGTTTTATTCAATATATGCATCTTTCATTTCTGTCTCATTATTGATGTATGTTAGAAGGAATTGTTACTATGTATTTTATTTTTCTTCCACTATTGTCAAAATTGCTTTCTGACATTGTGTTTTTGCTCCCTTTTAACCTTTTTCTGTACATTTTTTTTTGCTTTTCTGCATATTGCTTTTGTATACTTGTATTATATAATTAATCAAGCTTTTCTCCCCGGGCCTCCACTGAAAAAGGGCTATCAGCTCAGTCGGACATACCCAGTCAACAAATGTAAAATAAATAAATAAGGTTTACATTGCTTCTTTCTGTTTTACTGCTGGGTCTTCATTAAAGTGTACGAGATAAGGGACAGGAGTCTTGATCTCAGTTTATAAGATGCATGGCATTTTCCTTCATTTTAGATATGAGTCTGCATTATTTTACTTTAACACAGTGTTTCACTATGCCAAATCAAATTATTGTAGATAAATAACACTTCTTTCTTGAATGTTAATGGATGTAATAACTTGATGAATTGTTCATGCACCATGAAGTATATAAATTACAAAATTCTAAAATCATCTGTCTTCAAAAATGTTTCCTTTGAAAAGGAAATTTAGAGACATAAAATTCTTGAGTGACTGAAACAATTATATTATAATGTGAATCAATGGATTAAAACATACCGTTGTCACAGCTGGTAGAAAAATGAGCATAACTGAGAACACTTTCTAAAAGATTGAAAGCATACACTGTATCACATTAATTAGAAAAGCTCAGCAAGAATTTATTTCAGAAAACTGCTAATCTTATTTCTTCTTTGCTTTGAGTTTATTAATGTCTGAAGCCTATGCTTACCTTGTTGAGTTAATTTGCTATATTTCTTTTATTGGACTGTAATTATATCTAACACAGAGCACAGTTCCTGAGACCTGGAATCTACTTGCAAACTTCATACATCTCATAAAAATGTCATTATTAGGTTATTAATCTGTAGCATGCACTTGCTAAATCAACAAAATAAAATAAGGACCATCCATCCTTCAGATAATACCCTGTCTTCGGTAATGACTCAAAGTAAAATTGATAAAGTTCATTTAGAGTTTTCAGACTTTGCTTAATGTTAAAAATAACATCACTGAGAACAGGACATTCGTTTGAATTAAAAAGGTCAGTGTTAATACTTATTGGGAGCCTTTTGAAATGTGTGTGTGTATGTGTGTGTGTGTGTGTGTGTGTGTGTGTGTGTGTGTGTGTGTGTGTGTGTGTGTGTCTGTAGATGCACGTGTATACACACGCACACACACATTGTGTACATGCGCGTGCATAGACACACACACACACACACACACACACACAAACATATATATATATATATATAGCTATACAGATATTTAGATATTTTGAAAGAAAAAATAATGTTTTCAATAAACTGATTCCTTTTACATTTTATAAACATTTAAAGTAAAGACTGGGAAAGCCAAAACAGTAACAATAAATATTAATAAAACTGGTCTAAACAGTCTACTTTCCTTAAGAATTTAGATATCATACTGTCAATTACACCACTACCCGGGGTGGTGGTGCTGCGGTAGCGTTGTCGCCTCACAGTTAGACGTTGCTCATTCGATTCTCAGAGCGTCTTTTGTGTGGCGACATGCATGAATGGGCATTCCTTCGTTGAAGGTTGTGCGTTAGGCCCGGCAAGCCAGTACGTAAAAATCTACTGCCAATCATTAGCGGACCGGAGTTCCACTGCGACCTTAACCGGGAAAAGCCGAAAGAAACAAACAAACTGTCGATTACACCACAAATATCTTTACTTTTGTTACTCAGAAAGAGTTCATATTCTACTTATGACATCATTAGTAGAATATGAACACTTTTTGATGCCAAATGCTTCACCTTATAGCTCAAAAATGATGCAGATAACAATACACTTGATTTTATTAATGTCATTAATTGCAACACCTACAGTTTCTACAGTAGCATTTCTTTAATAAGTCTGAAGATAAAAACATACAAAAGAGTAGAAACATCTGGTTTAATAGGTAGGAGGCCACTGATAAATATTTTGAATAAAATTAGGAACACTACCAAATCCTGGGGATTATGGGTCACTCTCGCTTGAATGTGCTAATGTTGCAAGAAAATCATACCCTTTTCTCTGAAGTGTGTGCTACATGGACAGTTTACAGACCTATGAATCAAATTATCTTTAAACCCTACATTTGTAAGAGCAACTATACCAGGGAAGCCAGATGTTTTTAAGCCTGCCAAAGGCTTTCATTAAATGAACAGGGTACTAATTTGGACAGCAATGTCCATGGTTTTGAGCATTTCCTCCACTAGTGACCACAAAACTATGCTGGTGTTCCTATTATTCCTGTATCCATGCTGGTAAGAAGTTTGGATTCTATAGTCATCTACACCTGAATGACCATCATTTTTTTAAACAGTTTAACCACAAAACTTAGGACTGATGCACATCTTAAGTTTTTGGTGGGACTGAGTTGTTACTTACTTTTAAGAAACAGGGATGATGACAGATATTTTCCAGAGATCTGAGAACTTGCCACTTGATGGGTGTTAGCTTAACACCTCACTACAAAGTAGGATCTATGGAAAGAGGTCTTTATGTCATTGCAGGGATGAGTAGGAAAATGCCCTACAAAATCGTTCAGGTTGCATAACTGTGTAATGAAACTAAAACAGTAAGTGAAGAGGACACAATCTTGCAGGAGGATATTGATGACAAGAAAAGGGATATAGTCCATGACAAATAATGGGCCCATCCTCCTGATCAAGAATAGAGCCTACATTTTTCATAAACTTTTTTCAGTAACTGAGTGAAACAGGAACTGATAACTTGTTCTGAGTTCTGTCTCAGTGCCCTAAAGATGTCACGGTCCTTGTCCTCCAAGGGAGCTTGATATACTTCATGCATGGAAAAGAGCTAGTCCAAGACCAGAGTGTTTCTGTGTGTAATTGTGACAAAATGGTTGCTGACAGTTAAAGTTTATAAGCGATTAGTGAATATGGAAGTCCAAGGTTAGTCTCAATATGATTTGCTAAAAAATGCAATATGGACCCCAAACATCTACTATCTAGTAGATACCTTTAAGGGATACCATGTATTGATTGAGAAGCTGGCAGACAAAACCAGGAGGACGCATAAGAAATATCCTGCATGTTATAAGATAATATGATAACTGGCCAGGGCAGGTCTTGCAATAGATGGACTGGAGTTTCCTTCAGAGGGGAAGGTAGGTATGGAAATGACTTACATACTTCTTACTTCTCATGAACCTTAGCCAAACGTTCAACATAATAAATAACTGGTAGAATGGCTTGGTAAATTCTTACAGAATGTGTAAAATTCAGAATTTAATGAGCAGTCAATGCAGTTCATCACTGGACATACCAGTTAGGCAAACATTCCAGTTCTTTGAGTTCTGTGCATCTGGATGGGGAAAATGCACAGATGTAGAGTCACCTTTTGGAAGAGTCCATTCCAAAAGTATATAAAATCCTTTTGAGCACAGCTAGAATCTGATGCTGTGCACTAGAAACACCAATTTTTAAGGCAGACAGGCAAATATTAGGCCAGAAACCTTGAGTATTTGCTGTCAGTTTTAAGGATACTACTGTTGCTAAAATTGTTTACAAGGAATAATATAAATACCTTTATTAAATGATCTCAAAAAGGCAGCAATGTGATTGGCTGCAAGAAGTTATAAAATATGTGAGCATACACTATAAATAGTAAGTTCTGGGCAGGGTATGTCCTTACTGCTAGACACTACAAATTAAGGTTGCAAACAATAAAATAAAAAGACCGCAAATCACAGTCTTCTCATTTTAAGCCCATTTTATAAATCTGTTACAGAGTTACGGCAATCATTCATTTATATCATCAGTGCATAAATATCTTTATTAGCAAGGTGCTTCCAACTAAGTGTTAAACACAGACATTTATATAAAAAAGGAAAATCAGGGCTGATGTTATTTACTGTGCAAAAGATGTCCATTTTATACATTGTCAAAATGAAAAGTCTGAGGATACTGTAATGGAAACACAGATGAGAATTGTTGTTGTTTCCTTTGCTTTAAACTAGTCCCGGGCTTCTTTTATAGTAAGAAGTCATTGAGAGAGGACTACAAAAATGTACATTATGATGGTGATTGTTCCACAGAATTATTACGTTTTACTTAGCATTTTATGGGTACTGCCAATGGCAGAATGCACTGTACCTTCCTATGGTTGTGTCACAGTCAATTTTGTCTAAATAGCACCCCAACAAATTAGTTTAAAATTGTTGTTGGGACTGGAAGTCCTGTATGGCATTCATTAATGTGAGAGATGCTGCAGTGACATTGTTTTATATATTATCAATCTGAAAATCATACTGAAACTGGTAAAATGGCAGTAGGAGCTTTCACGCTTCATATGCACGTAACCAAGCATGTGATGCCTTCCTGTCCTCTACATACCTTTGTTAATACTGGTAGATGAAGGAAGACATTTCATGAAGATATAAGGATTATAGTGCAGTTGTTCCCAAAGGAAGCTTAAAAAACTCCATATTTTGATATTTAAAGTCAGTTTGTGAACAGATCTGATTCAATTTTTTTTTCACAATTATATTTGTTTTTGTTTTTTTTTTTTCAATAATCATTTTTATTGTTTTGCAAAACCATTATATATTTCACACACTATTTACATTATGTACAATATTGCTTCCAATGTTTTAGTTCCATTTTGAATTTCCCTATAATACATTAAGAATAAATATCATTTTAACCAAGTACAGGAAAATAAAATCACAAAAAATTAAACATAAAAGCATCTACAATAGACAATTATAAACCAACTCAAGCCAATAATTTGTATTATTTCTACATTTTCTATCTAAGCTAAGAATATGTTGGTACACATACAGAATGTCCTGACGGAAAGTGGATAGGAACCGCTACGCCAAAATAATATTAAAGATTTGTTCCCAAATTTTTATGCTGTTTATACTTTTCTTATTATTTCTAATTAACAATTTGTGTGCTAATATATGCTTAATCGCTAACAGCCTGAAATTTTGCCATGACACCTGTGCTGGGTTCAACCAATTTGTGGCTATATATAATTTCATTAGTAAACTAATATTCATAATTACAATCTTTTTTGTTTTGTCCAAATTCTCCGGTGGAATATGTAGAATCAGAAATTCCCAGGAGAGTGTTGAGTTTTGGTAACCCATTTTTTGTAGTTGTAACTTTAAGGAATTCCATAATTTATAAATGCACTTGCAACTCCAGAACATGTGTAACAGGTCTGCTGTCTGATCTACACACTGTGGACATTTAGGTGACTTTTTTGAATCAAATTTATATTTGGAACCTTTATTTCTTCATATGAAACAAAATGTTTTTTATAATTCTCCTGTACTTCTTGGGATAAAGGTTAGGATGGCTGCTTTTGCAGATGATTTAAATATATACAGTACCACACCGGTGTCGGATACGGAAAAAATACTAACAGCAATACAAACCTTTGAGAAAATTGCTAATTACAAACAAAATTTAAAAAAAAACAAAATATTCCCTCTAAAGACACCTACACCTTTTTCAATGCTACCATTGATAGGACGAGTAAGGACAGAAGAAAGAATAAAATATTTGGGGATTGACTTTTCAACTGAAAATAGAGAATTTTTTATCAACAATATTAAGGCAACTGGAGACCGAATAACAATGGATTTGAAAAGATGGAGTAAGTTGAAGCTACCGATGATGGCAAGAGCAGCGATAATAAAATGAACGCGTTCTCCCCAGAATGCTATATATTTTTAGAGCAGCACAACTTAAAATCACGAAATCCCTTTTTAAGCAATTTCAGATAGGATTGGGGAAATTTCTGTGGGAACCCAGAAAAACGAGAATATCCTATGAGAAACTGATGGCTCCTAAAACGAGGGGGGGGGGGGTTGGATTTACCAGATTTTGAGATGTATTATACAGTGATTCAGGCCAATAGGATTTTAAGGGTGTTTTACTTGGATAGTGAAAATAGAAAATGGATACCCAAATGGGTACTGCTAAATTATAAACATATAAAAGGGAAGGGAATTAATGTTAAAGCTGTACCATTTTTGAATATAAAAACATTGAGTAAATATGAGTTAATGGAGCACATCAAGGTATGGGCAATGGCGACTCAAACTCTGTTTGCCTCCTTGAACCTTTTAAAATATATAATGATGTTTCAACCGTTTGATGGGAATCCTAATATAACTATTGGTAATCAACTGATAGACTTAAAGAAATATCCATTTATTAAGGAATTAACTGTAAGGGATTTATACCCCTTTCTAGGAGTAGCGGTACATGATATCTTAAAAGAGATGAATCTTCCCATTTCTTATTTAATTATAATGAGGCAGTTAAAAGATTTGGCCATAAATTATTTTACCAGTTCAGAAATTAAAAAAGAGGAACTAGTTATTTCAGGTCATCTGTGGGAAGCATTGCAACAAGATAGAAAATATATATCCTCAGCGTATAAAATGGCAAAAGAGAGAAAATATAATAATCATATTCTGTTATCAAAATACTGGAGAGAGAAATTGCCATCCCTAGACGACAGTAAAATAGTAGAGGCGTTTAACTTAACATTAAAATCCGTATCACTTCAAAAACTGGTCTTTACTCAATTGATGATATTTAACAATGCATATTATACCCATCTAACACAATTATATTTGTGCATCTTTACTCATTTTACCAGCTCAGACTGATGCATAGCAGTTGTTGGAAGGAATATTTTGTATCAAAATACAACATTAAATATGCAATTTCTGATACAATATTTTCACAATTATTTTTTGCACATCTTTACTTATTTTACCAGCTCACACTTATACATAGCAGTTGTTGGAAGGAATATTTTGTATCAAAGTATAATATTAAATATGGGATTTCTTAAAAAAAATGTTTTTACATTCTTCTTCTTCTTTCAGCTTTTCCCGGTCAGGGCTCGTCACAGCGGATAACCTGTCCGCTCATGATGATTGGCAGTGGAGTTTTTACGGTGTTAAGTTGCCAGCCCAACATCCAACCTTCCACCGAAGGCACACACACACACACACACACACACACACACACACACACACACACACACACACACACACACACACACACACTCACTCACACCTAGGGCTAATTTAGAGTGTCCAATCCACCTACAGCATGTCTTTGGGATGTGGGAGAAAACCGGAGCACCCGGAGGAAACCCATGCGGCCACAGGGAGGACATGCAGACTCCGCACAAAAAGCACCCCAGCCGAGGATTGAACCAGAGAACCTCTTGCTGTGAGGCGGCAACGCTATAATAAGGCACACAGGAGTGTGTGTCTCATACATATTATCATATTGCAAGGTATGTTTAAGACTCTCAAACTTTAGAATTGTGCCTCAATACAATACCCCCGAGGTTGTGGCAATGTCTGTAAAATGCACACCTCTTCATGCCCTAATGTACACATATTTCTACATATTTGATATTACTGTCCATTAAAAATACCCCAGAATACCCGGTAACCAACACTGCATGATTATTAGGTAATTGACAAAAAATAAGATATTCTTACATTTAGCTGATATCCCGATATTCATATGACCTTATATTGACATTTCTAATTTAACTCCTATCTATTTCAATCAGTGGGCCTTGAACCCATATTTATTTCCCAAACTGCTCCTAACTTCAAGAGACTGATGAAGAACAAACAGGTCTCTTCTTCCAAGACATCCAAAGGCACTAATAAATGTGGATGTTGTAAATAATGCACTTATATACCACGGAATCAGACTGTGGTGCTAGAAAACAATATGAGAAGTAAAATCAGATTTCATGATGGTAATGCTACTACCCAAAGGATGGTTTACCTTGTGATTTGTGCAGGATGTCCAGATTTTATGTTGGCAAAACTGAGAGTGCCTTAAAGACACGCACTTATGAACATAGTTATGATATTGGCAACAAAAAAGAAAACAGTGCCTTGTTTAGACATACTGCCCAGTGCAATGGATTTAATAAATTCAGGTTTGGTACACTGGAAAAGATTAAATTGGATCCTGGGGGGAGGACTGGAAGAATTTCTTAAAAGTACGTGAAATTAATTGGTAGCTTAGACTGGGAGCTACTTTTCCCCTTGGTCTGATTGTGTTTCCATTGCACCTGTCCTAAATTTAAAAGCTAATAAATTATAAGTCAAATATTTTTGTAAGTGAATTTTACTATGGCATCTTTGATGTACTGTTTTTAATAATGAGCAAGAATTTACTTTTATATTCTTAGAAATAGGATTTATGCTATTCTGTAACTTGAAAAGTGAACTTAATTGATCAATTAACTAACTACCAATGAAATGTATGTTCATTTTGTATATAATGACTCTGTGTTGGGACAAATTTATTCTGATGAAGTTTCTTCTATGAGACGAAAACACTTAATGTTTTAATATTTTGTTTTTTAACAGTTGTTTTAATAAACCAATCTGAACCACAATTGGACCCTCCATAGTATTAATTTTAATTGGTTTCAAGTTTATTTTTTGCCACTGCACCATTTTATTTCTGAGAAATGCATTTCTACAATGTCACTGGAGGCAAAGCTCTCATATAAAAGAACTCCTAATGTCAATAAGGTTGTCAGTAATACACACTCTGCACCCATCACACACAATTCAAAGGAGACACATAGACCCATATATGCTGAGGCAATTAATTGTAACCTTCCTAAACCCCAAAGACCTCCTAGATGAAGTAACCATAACAAAAACTCTCAGCAGCCCCGAATGCACTCTTTCAAAACAACACCCACATCAACAGATACAGCCACATCTCATGAAGCCTCTACCTCTAAGCCCATAAGGCAAGTCACCATACAATCCAGTAGTCATTGGAGACTCTATTGTGAGACACACTGATGTCCCTCTCACCAGGCTTAGTAAGGAGAAAGTCACGATCAGTTGCTTATCATGAGTTAGGATCCACCACATTACGGATGTACTCAGGTTATTGGACCATAAATACCAGTATGCCTCAGTCAGTCATAGTCCATGTGGGTGTAGATGACCAGATATGTACCTCACTAGACTCTATGAAGAGAGACATCATGGAGTTCCTGGAATATGTGTACCAGGCTGGTATGAGCCTAGCATTGAAAAACATTTTACCTTCTCCAAGGATGATGCCACAATATGAACTAAAGATGACTGACTTTAATAACTGGCTCAGTTTGTGGTGTCATTCTAAGAGGGTGCGATATTTTTCAGCATGGAAGGAGATGGGCAACAGACCATGCTGCTTTACCAGGGATGGTCTGCACCTCTCCCCGCTAGGCTTTTGAATATTAGCTAAAACATTGTCCTTCCCCATAGTGCCTTTTTTAGGCAATGCCAAACTGAGAGTACTTCTGACATAGCAAATCAAAAACAAGAAAATCTAAAAGTATTAGGAGTCTAAACAAAATACTCCACTCCGTAAAAGCTCTTTTCACCCTAGAGAATGTTGACATCTGTGCAATCACTGAGACATGGTTTAAAGTCACACAGAGCACACCGACAGTGCAAGGGTATAATACTTTCCACACATTTAGACGAGCTACTACACAGGCAGGGACTACAGGTTTAGGTGTCATGATTTACATGAAAAACAAATATACCACAAGGCTGGTCAAACAGAACAATCCACTTGAGCTTCTCCATGTTCAAATCACCATAGGCAAAATCCCATATCACTTCCTTGCAAGCTACAGGCCTCCCTCTATGACCCAGGAAACTGATATAATGTATTTAAACTGATTGGAAACACTCACCATCCAACCCAATACCATATTCATGGGTGACTTTAATTACCCCACTATTAACTGGGAATCAAATACAACACCAAACGTACAAGCACAGAGATTCCTGGATTTTGTAAACACAAACTCCCTGGGTCAGATAGTCAATATACCAACCAGTGGTGCAATCATAGTGGATCTGGTCCTTGCTAGTATGGGAGACTGCTGCACATCCCCTAGTGTAATGTCTTCTCTGGTAAGGTCAGACCACAAAATGGTCTCCTTTGAAGTAAAAAATAAAACATGAAACCCCAGCTAACCCTGTAATGTTCAGGAACTACACTAAGCCTAACCTCCTCCTATTAAGTGATAGCCTGGCAAACTTTCAAGCCCCCATAAACCCTGAGAACACTGCTGCCTATGCAGAATTATTCACAGAAACCTTGTACAAGCATGTTAATAGCTGCATAGAGGCAGCTGTACCCTCCAGGAAGAAGTACAGAACTAACTCAAAAAACAAGCCACCCTGGTGGAATCACAAAATCAATTGGATGTATAACAGGAGGAAGAAAATCATGGCAAAAATTAGGAGGTGCAGCACCCAGCAGGATGAACTCACTTTCATCAAACTAAACAAACAACACAGTGGACAAATAAAGTCTATGAATGACAAATTTGATGGTAAATTTGGCCTCCCAGGCCAAGGACAATCACAAGACATTCTTTAGCTATGTCTGCAACCTCGAAGGCGATACAGAATTGTGTGCAGAGCTCATTGTAAATGGAGCCACCTATACTGAGCCAGAAGATATAGTAAACTTACTGGCCAAAAAATTCATCTCCAACTTTACCCATCTCTCCCCCTCAACCTTCCCTCAGAAATTACCATCAATTACCCCGCTCTCATTAGGGAACAGATCCTTAATGCTCTCTCCAAGACCAAGATCACTGCATTAATGGGCCCAGACAATATCTAAGATGCCTTCTAAGTAGCATGAAGCATAGCCTATCAGGCGCTCTAAAATTGCTATTTAACTGTAGCCTCCAAACAGGCTTCATGCCTCATGAATGAAGAACAGCAACAGTTATCCCTCTGAACAAAGGTGAGCCATCTACAGACCCAGGAGTCTCACTAGTCTCATCTGTAAAGAATTATCATGGAAATGATCAATAATGGCATAGAAAACCTCCAGACACTGGACCCAACCCAATTTGGTTTCACCAAGGACAGGTCATGCCTACTCAATCTGGTGGACTTCTTTAAGAATGTCACCAAAGCAACAGGTGAGAGTAAAATGGTTCACACTGCCTACCTAGACCTGGCCAAGGCATTTGATACAACACCCCACTTGGGCATTGTTGACAAACTTAAGAAATTTGGTACAAACCATTATGTCACCTGGTGGACAGCCAGATGGCTCATAGACAGGACCCAAAAAGTTAGAACTGGGGAGTCTACCTCTACAAAGAGGTCAGTCACAAGTGGAGTCCCACAGGGATTGGTCTTGGGACTGCTTCTTTTGGCATTTACTTCTCTGAAGTCAAGGCCAATGTCATTGGCCACAATCTGACTAAATTTGCATATGATTGCAAATTAGGAGCTGTCATTGAATCGCCCACTAGCACAAATGTTCTCCAAGAAGGGCTGACACAGATAAACAACTGGTATCAAAGCCATGGATTAAAACTAAATGCTAAGAAAGACATAATAGTGTCCTTCAGGAAGTCATCCACCTCTAGTAATTCTCATATTGACAACATACCCCTAAGAGATGGCTCACTAGTCAGGGACTTGGAAAAACATAGACAGTAATCTAGCCTTTGACCATGATGTATTTATGGCAGTGAGGAAATCATTATATGTTGTGCAACTTATAAATAAATGTATGGCATCTAGGTCCAATTAAGTCATTGTTTCACTATATTCAGCATTCATCAGACCTGCTATTGAGTACAATTCCCCATTTGGTATATATCTAACCAGACATATCCAACAATTGGAATGTCCACACAGGTTCCTCAATTAAAGAGCACAGGGTGTTAAGTAACATGTCCTATGCAGACCACCGCAAGGCCCTATCCCTGCATATTTTCTCCTACAGGCTGGTGAGGGGAGATCTACGTTTGACATACAAGGTATTATCAGACCCCACTCTGATGGACCTCCTGCATATCTGCAAACCAAACAGCAACAGAATTACCCATTCTAAAGACTTAAAACTTGCCTGTGATATAAATAGGACCTACTGGAGAGACAGGCATTTATCACAGAGACTACCCCTTTTCTGGAACAGGCTCCTCATCCATGTGAAGCAGAGTTCCTCCCTAACTCAATTTAAATGTAACTTGGACAGTTGGATGGGGAACAGGAAATTCATCCCTGGTTTGGCACGTATGTCTATAATGGACACAGGCAGCCTGTAAATGGTTCATATCCCAGGCCCCTGCTTGTTAAATATTTCTCCTCTCAAGCATCTGCTTACACTTATCAACCTTTCCAGAACTTATCAGAGATTTGGAATACATGGCTAGGCTTAAAAGGGCCCTTATGGTATAGCCTAGTAAACACCTATTAACCCATGAACTTATATAGTAAGAAGAACGTGGATTTTGGAGTGGTGTAATACATGTGATATAGATGTAGTTATATTAGAAGGCACAGGATTTTTAACAAATAAAGAAAGATTACAAACAGAGACACTATGGGGAAGAAAGACAGTCTAGAATTTGAGAAATAAGAAATGTTCTGGAATAACCATACTATGTAGAAATACTGTAAAGATATTAGCTGTAACTTTAACAACACTGGGAAGATTAACCATTGCAGATTTAAAATGGAAAGAACAATTATAATAAATTATAACATTATATGCCTATACTAATTGTAAAGAAAGGGGACGCATATTTCATCAGATTTTAGACAATGAAGTGATAAATATGAACATTATAATAACATGAGACTTTAATAGTCATTTAAGAGGAAACCATAGAAAGAAAGGAAATGGTATAAGAAAAAGGTTAGATTATACGATGTGGTAAGTCAAAACATTGGGGGGGGAACTCATACCTTACAATAGGGGCAAGTATAGAACTGAAATAGATTATTTTATAGTATCAGAAGCTTTAGTTAAAGATCAATGGAAGGTAGTTGAAACAGGATTTTCTGATCACCTTAAAATATGGCTAGAGATAAAGGAAAACAATAAATCTATAAAATAGGCAAATGAGTTAAACAGAAACTTGAGAAAGCATGGAATGAAGCAGGAAAAAGATTAGCAATGCAGTTATGGAAAGACCATATAACTATGAAAACATTTTATAAAAATTGGTCTGAATGGTGGATGATATTTAAGGAAAAATATAAAAATGTTTTTATAGTGGCAATATGATGTGAGAAAAGTAAATAAAGAATAATATAAATGGACATATAATGACACATTGGAAGATTTAGAACCAAATTATGGAAAGTACTTTGACAAAGAAACAAAGTATATGAAAAAAATCAAGAAAAAAATACAAGAATCATTATATATGCAAAGATATTTTCTACAAGGAAAAAGAGAAGTATTAAGTTACTTAAGCAGATTCGTAAAGGAAAATGGTGTGATGAGAAAATTAAAAATGTAAAACAGGAAATAGAAAGAGCTCAGGAAAAGATTATGAATAGTATAGTACAATATGTACAAGGAAATTTTAAAGAAAAAAGGTGGTAAAAACATGGAAAGTTCATAGATTAGTACTAGGCTAACTGCTCTTGTGAGTCATTTTAAGCCTAGCCAATTATCCCTTGTGAGACTCAAACCCTGCACCTTGTGTTTGCAAGGCAAACACCTTAACCATTAGGCCAACCTGCCAACTCCTGTAAAATGATTAACAGGAAAAGAGAATAAGGAGCTGGAAAAGTAGACGTCTTTATCTGAACTAGGTAAAATATTAGGACAAGTAAAAATAGACTCGCTCAGGACAAGATGGGATATGACATGAAATGCATACAGACTTAAGAGCTGGGCAAAAAAAGTATTTTTTAAAGATTTTGAATGAATTATTACACAAAAGTTTTATGTATAAAGCTTTATGAGTGCAATACTTAAATTCATTTGGGGGAAGGAAGATAGAAGACAATTAAAAACTGAAGACCGATAGTATTGAATAATAATGATTATAAGACTTTTATGTAAAAATTACAAAAGAGATTTGAAACTAAAATGGAAGACATTATGAGAGATAAGTGCAGATAGTATAAAGGGGAAGGGTTGTCAAGCATTATTAATGATGGTTATAGAAATTGTGGATAATATGAATTGAAACGAAGAAGTAAAAATCATTATAGGTGACCTTAATAAGGACATTGACACAACCGAACATGAAATCTCAATGCAGTAATGAAAAAATGTAAGTGAGAAATTTAGGAAATTATGCATGTCAGTGTATAGTAATAATAAAGTAAAAATACTTCTAAATGGCTGGTTAAGCCAAGAGGTACATATGAAGAGTGGTGTAAGACATGGATGTCCAACGAGTTGTATACTTTTTGCATTAGTTATGAATGTAATAGTATGTGAAATAAGGAGGCAGGCTATACAACACCTGAAGGGTTAAGAATTCCAGTTTTGTTAACATATGCAGATGGTATTATAATAATTACAAAAAAATTTGTATAAAGAAGTAACAATTTGCACAAATGAGTGTCTAGAGGTGATAAGGATGGCTTTAAAAAAGAGAAAAATTAAAGGTTTAGGTGATTTAGTAAAGGGGGTATATAGTTTACAAATAATGACATTTCTGTGTTAGGTATACAATTTAAAAATGAAGATGGAAGTACAATTCAGTGGGAAAATACCTTTCCGGAGAACATATAAAGTATCATTCAGAAAAAAAGGTTATTTGATAAATTCAGTACTGATCGGAAAATAGCATACTTAGCAAGTATACATTTGTTGTCAACAGCAACCGAAAAGGAATGATTACAGATGCAGTTTTTCATTTATATGGGCTTCTAGATTAAGCCCAGTAAAAAGAAGAGTTTTGTATGTAAATAAAGAGGAAGGAAACGGGATGACAATTTAGTATGATTGTAAGGGAAATTATGAATATATGTAAATATATTTGTATATCTACATTTGTACATTTGTAAATATGAACTTATACTATAAATCAGACTTTTGGTGAAAAGGCAGCGAACTACACTTAATAAATAGTGATAATAACTACAGAGTTACTGACTTTGTTACTTGCAAAATGCTACATTAATTCACATTCTCTTATTCTGTCAGTCTCGCAAATTAATACTGCTAATATTTTAAAAGTGTCCCTGATTGTTCTTGATTATTTCTGGATTTGTCCCAGATTGGTTGAGAGCTATGCTTTACCTCATAACTGAGGAGCCAATTTACCTTTGTCAGGCAATCTTGTTAAATACATCATTAAGTTAATGTTACGTTATTTGACTATCACACTGATTTGCACAGATGTTAGAATTTAAATATGCATTTGTAAAGTTACTTGTGTTAAAATGCATCAACAGTAGGTGCTGCTGGACAGAAATAATGTATACATGTATAGTAGGTTCTACTGTTGTAACTGATCAAATGTGTATGTTTATCAGAGAACCCTGGAAGGGTGGAAAGTCTGAAATTGTGTTTTAGCTTTCAGATGCTGCCACATTTCTTAGCAAAGATGTGTGTCCATACTGTACCACAGATGATGTCATCCCTAACCAGCATCTGGTTTCTTTGGAACTCTCGCAGCAGCACTTTGGAACCTGACAAGAAAGATTTCTGAGAGGATATACATTTCACACATCCACACTGGCAAAGACAGACATCACAAACTCCAGCTAGCTGTGCTGGCATATGTACACATGTACTTCCCTACTCTCCCTGTCACAGATGGCACTACCTCATAACATCACAAATGTAATGGTTATTATAGCAATAACCCACGCCTGGGTGTGGGTAATGCTGTTACCACGGTTGGCGTGGTTTGGTCCCGAGGCATTACCCACTATGACATTATTTAAGAAAATAAACTATTACTTTTCTTAAATAATGGCATAGTATAATGCCTGTTTACTGCCCTTCCGCAGAAGCGCCTGCGCAGTACATCAGAACTGTGGACAAAAGCAACGGAGAAAGCAAGATCTCCGTTGCCGTTAAATGGGTTTAACATAGCGAGACAGCTTTAAAATAAGCAACGGAGATCTCTGTTGCTTATTTTAAAACTGTCTCGCTATGTTAAACCCATTTAACAAAAAGCAACGGAGATCTTGCTTTCTCCATTGCTTTTTTAAAACCTGTCTCGCTATGTTAAATGGGTTTAGCATAAAATAAGCAACAGAGATCTCTGTTGCTTATTTTAAAACTGCCTCGCCATGTTAAACCCATTTAACATAGTGAGACAGTGTAGAGTTATACTAAAGGAAAAGGACCTTTTCCATTAGTATAACTCGATTTACAATGTGCACGCTGGCCAATCAGCATGCACGTTTTGGGGGGGGTCATGGTATAATATGTTTATTAATATTGTTTTCAAACACTGAAATTGAAAAAAAAATGTTTTTGTGTCTTCTGTGACTTTGGGTGTGTGAGTTCTGACTTTCCAAGGATTTAAGCATTTCAGTTTAGATTAATTGCTTCTTGACTAAATGACCTGATACTTCCAAACAGGACTTTGTTTCAGCACTGAATCTTGCTTACTGACCTTTCTCCCAACAGTTTTCATTTCTTAGCTTGTCTCTTGTTTTGACCAGTTTCAAATCCAGTCCACTGTTTTGCTCGCCAAATACTTTCAGTTTTCCTGAGGCACAGTGACAAGAGGCCTTGCTGCCACCCAAATACATCATGTGCATCAGGCCACTTGTCCAACTTAGGTGACAATCCAAGTGTAGAACTGAACCAGTGCAGAGCAGTAGAATCTCTGCTCTGTGAAACCATATCCTGTACTGATGGCCAGAAAATGTAAAACTTAGGAACTTCACCATCCCTGCAAACATTTTTCCCATGATCTTCCCCCATAGAAGTGGTATTCTTTGTGGACTAACCGGGCTGTAAATACGTGGCTGTTTCCTAGACACATCTTTATGTGAGGGAAATGCTCCTGTGGGTTTTTACTAATTTTAAGGGTGGCCTAATGGTTAAGGTGTTTGCCTTACAAACACAAGGTGCAGGGTTTGTGTCTCACAAGGGATAATTGGCTAAGCTTAAAATGGCTAGCAAGGGCAGTTAGCTTAGTACTATGAATCTATAATCATGTTTCCAGCAATTAATACAATTCATTTCCTGAATAAAGTACTGTGAGAAGTTTACAAATAGAAGTTTATGCACATTTAAAGGGACAAACAACGTTAGGTAAAGTTTCACCATGTATATGCATTAAGTTAAAAATATAAGAAAACTGAAACTGAAATAGCAGGCAACACTGTCTTGTGCCACACCCAACTGCAAACAGATCAGAAATGAAACAGTTTATATGATTAATAAAGCCTAAAACAGTACATAGAATATTCTGATATGCTTGATAATTTTTTTTCAATAAAATAATATAATTGCAGGATCTTAATTATGTGATGATTCTTTTTTTATCAATTACCTTTTTTAGATATCTAAGAAAATCATCCTACATTTGAGTTACATAGTTCGTATTGTATTTGAAAATTCACACTTATTTCTGCTTCATATTCTACCGTATGTAAATTATGGTGGATAAGACAGCATAAGGTACTGAATACTGTAAATCGGCCATCAAAAGAAAATATTAATAGCATTCTAGCACCTAAATTAATTAATGGATATCATAATA